>NC_083566.1:3620880-3923911 GCF_019925205.1 Metopolophium dirhodum
CGGTTTTCCAACGTCAAAGACGGCAAGAACCAAGGGCTGAACATATTCACCGAACACAGTGGTGAGCATGCGTTACTCGTGTATTAGGTATTATAATATGTGTCATAACAGCTGATGTGTTGGACGGTGACCATAATCTATGGTTTTAAAATTATAATATTAATGTCACTCATGTACCTACTATTCAATCTAAATCAGTTACAAAATGTATTGCTGTGTGGGGTAAATGGCTAAAAGTAAAAAAAAAAATAATAAGGTAGGTAGGTTGGCTGTTTCTCCATTCGATTGAAAACACAATTAAACACAATTTGATATTTGTTCGTTTTAAAATGGGTGTAGAACGATGTTTACAACGCACACTTTCTAATATGTTATGCGAATAGTAGATAGGTAACTAACACTTGTAAAATCATTTAGCAAAAATATAAATACCTAACATTATTAGTGTACATTTTTATATCAATTTATCTAGAACCTATAGGGGATCATGTTACATTCAACAATTCAAGTACAACATATTATATACAAATAAATCATAAATATATTATAAGTACCTATAAAAAGAAAACTAAGTTTATGGTGTATTATTACAACCTAAACATAAATGTATTTAATAGTTTTTATAGGTAGTTGTAAATCAACATTCATCTACTAAACTCGTATATATTGTAGCTTTCGTGTACCTAGTTTTGATTATGTGACAGTAAGTAAACGGGGATAATGGAATATAGGAATAAAGTTTGTACCTATAACTATAATTGAATTAGCAAAAAAGTGCGCACCTACCTATTATATACTCAAATATCACCTATTTAAATCAAATGGTAGCATAAATCAGCATAATTAAATTTACTTAACTGAAAAATATTGTAGTTTAATCCACACCATAAATATTATCAAATTATAGGTTGCCATATATTTGTAATTGTATCGGAATATATCTCGTATTGATGTTAAGTACCAAATAATTATAACTCCCATTTACTCCTTGAAATGATAATTATAATACCTATGTACATAAGAATTAAAATTTGTAATATTCATATTTAATTTAAACGTGTGGTATAAATACTAGTTATATTAATATTATTTATTTGTTTGATATACTAAGGAAACAGCTTGGACTTATAATGTTCTAAACATCTTACTTTTAAAAATGTACATATTATAATGTAGGTGGTATAATGTAAGTTTTAAGTGATTTTACTCGATAATAATTGCATTTTACTTGAAAGTAAAGGCCATCTCTTAATTAAGATTCCTGAAATTCTCTGATATGTATTTTAATTTTTTTTGTTACTAGGTAGGTATTGAATATGTTAAACGTATGTTATTTGTTTAACATATGTTTATTATAAACAAAATAAATGTCCGTGATGTTAATTTTATAGCGATAGATTAAATTTTTTAATAAATATAATAATTTAACTAGAATTAGAATATTTGAATAACCACTAGTTAAAATTTTAATTGATCTATTAAAAAAAAAAAAAAAAAACAAGGAAAATATAATATGTATATTGATAATTGAATAAGAGATCAGATTATAGATACGACATATACATTATACTGGATGTTGTATTGGTATAAAATGTATGAGGTACCTACTATTAAATGCATATTATGAAATGTGGTACTAATATTTAATAATTTTTAAATTCATTAAAAAAATCTATTTTGTATAATTTATTAAAAAAATGTTACTAAATGTTTATTTTAAGTTTACCTATATTATAATTTAAAACTACAATTTATTTTTGCAGAAGCGTTATTACAAAGTCGACCTTTACCTCATATACCAGATCTTCCTGATGGCGATCCTCCTGGAACCATTCCTTCAGGGGGTGGAAGTTCCGGTGGTTCTATTGGTGGAACAATTTCAAGCAACTTAGAATCATCAATTCGATGGACATCAAAAGAAAACTTATTGCAATCCCAAGAAGATGATGATCCACAGTTATTTGTTGCTTTATATGATTTTCAAGCTGGCGGTGATAACCAACTTAGTCTTAAAAAAGGTCATTGTTAAACAATCACTTATTGATTTTTATATTATAAATAATGTTTCTTATTATTAATTTTGTCTATAGGAGAACAAGTTCGTATTTTATCTTACAACAAAAGTGGTGAATGGTGTGAAGCACATGCATCACCAGGACAAGTTGGTTGGGTACCATCAAATTATGTTACACCCGTTAACTCATTGGAGAAACATTCTTGGTATCATGGTCCTATATCAAGAAATGCGGCTGAATATTTGCTTAGTTCTGGAATAAATGGTAGTTTTTTGGTCCGGGAGAGCGAAAGTTCTCCTGGTCAAAGATCTATTTCATTAAGATATGAAGGACGTGTTTATCACTATCGCATTAATGAAGATACTTCTGACGGAAAAGTATATAATTTGTTCAACTTTTAAATTGTTAAATTAAAATGGTATCTAATATTTATAACATATTCTATTATATTTAGGTGTATGTGACTACTGAGAGTCGTTTTAATACTCTTGCTGAATTAGTTCATCATCATTCAATGCATTCTGATGGTCTTATTACACAACTATTGTATCCAGCTCCTAAACATAACAAGCCTACAGTGTTCGCACTTAGTCCTGAACCTGATGAGTGGGAAATTAATCGGACGGATATTGTTATGAGACACAAACTTGGTGGTGGACAATATGGTGATGTTTATGAAGCTGTTTGGAAACGATATAATATGACTGTAGCAGTAAAAACCTTGAAGGTAACTTAACTTATTTATTATATTTATTAGATATTATTAATATCTAATATCTAATATCTAATATAAATTAATTTTATGAAATGGTGATCTAATTGTACATCTTCTATTTGGTTAATTATTGTTAATTTACAACATTGTTCAACATGATGAATCTTATTTCACAGGAAGACACAATGGCACTTAAAGATTTTTTAGAAGAAGCAGCCATTATGAAGGAAATGAAACATCCAAATTTAGTTCAATTGCTAGGTATAACATAATAGCTTAACATTGCAATTTACTGTTAATGTTTGTTTTTTAATTACTTTTTTGTTCTATTCAAAATATATAGGTGTTTGTACTAGAGAACCACCATTTTATATAATAACAGAATTCATGAGTAAAGGAAATCTATTGGATTATTTACGGCAAGGCAATAGGGAAAATATTAATGCAGTTGTGCTCATGTATATGGCCACTCAAATAGCTAGTGCGATGAGTTATTTAGAAAGTCGCATGTTCATTCATAGGTAAATATTTTTTTTTAAATATTAATTTGTTGAGTCGATTGCTCATAATTTTTACTATAGGGATTTGGCTGCACGTAACTGTCTTGTTGGAGAAAATCATCTTGTTAAAGTTGCTGATTTTGGTCTGGCCCGATTAATGCGGGACGACACATACACAGCACATGCAGGTGCTAAATTTCCTATAAAATGGACTGCGCCTGAAGGCTTAGCTTATAACAAATTTTCAACCAAAGTATGTTTTATTTTTGTGGTATTTTTATTTTATTTTTATTATATTTATTTTTTTTAGTCTGATGTATGGGCGTTTGGTGTTTTACTGTGGGAAATTGCAACGTATGGTATGTCACCATATCCCGGAGTTGATTTAACCGATGTTTATCATATGCTAGAAAAAGGATACAGGTATGACAATACATATTTATTAAAATTTTGAGAATCTTAGATTAAAATAAAACAAATATTTTATTATTAGAATGGATTGTCCACCTGGGTGTCCACCAAATATATATCAGCTAATGAAACAATGCTGGCAGTGGGCTCCAAACGAGAGGCCTTCTTTTAAAGAAATCCATCATGCTCTGGAAAATATGTTTCAAGAATCCAATATTATTGAAGGTAAAAATATTTATTTAACGTATATATCAGAACCTATTTGTACTAATAAAGTTGTTTGTTGCTTATTGTAGAGGTGGAAAAACAGTTACAAGGGAGCTCAACGCCCCAACTATCACATAAAAAATCTCACGGAAATAGTTCTAATATTATGGGTACCTCTTTGGAGTCAAATGGTAAATTATTTTATATTTTATATTAAAAGTATATAAAATATTTTATGAACACAATATTTTTTAGAAGCAATTACACAAGTTGAACGTAATTTGTCTACATTTGGTGGGCCAGTGGTTAAAGGAAGCCTTGTGCAATTACGACGCCCAACAAATAAACGTGGGAAAACAGCACCGGCTCCCCCGAAACGTACCAGGTAATTTTGTTATATTTTTGGTTAACTTACAATTATTTTAAATCATGCAACTTTTAATATTTTCAGTTTGTTGTCGTCGTGCAGTTCGTTTAGGGATTCACATTATGGTGGTCCAGTAATGGCTGATCAAAATGATGCAGCCATGTCTCTTCCTCCTCAACATTTTTTTGAAGACTTTCCACCAAACGGTTTGTTTAAAAAAAATATAAAAAATAAAAGTTCAAATTTATATTTGATATTATTATTGATTATATTATTGACATTTAACATATTATCTATATTCAATATTATACAAATTGTGTTCCCTTCATATACAATACATATAAAATAATCAAAATATATTTATTTTCGCTCATCCACATAATACTTAAAAAAATTTAATATCTTAAACATGACCATTGATTAGCAGCTAACACAAATTATTAGTTTACACAAACCTTCAAAAATATTTCATGTTTAAAAATAGTTTTGTAGTTTGTGTAGGGGAAGGGAGGTGTCTATTATTTATAAATAAATACAAATGAATGATTATTTTTCATAAATTATGAATTATCATGTATGAGTCTGTTTCTCAAAAATAAATAATTTGTTAATTTTTTGATCTAGAATATCATAATATTATACGTATGCTTTTTGATTTTTGTGAGCGGTGTTCGAAAAATTCTTTGGCCTCCCAAATCTATGTTTATTAAACCGTTGTTTTGGATTTAAATATGGTTGCAGGAATTACCAAAGAATTGCACAATGTTGTGAACAGTCTAGCCGATAGCGATGGTGCTAGCGAGGAAAGTGCCGAACCGGCGGAAACCGAAAACGAGTGTACCCACATACCGCAACTGAACCGAGTGCACCGCGGTTCCCTGACCAAAAAGACGTCCAAACACCAAGCGTCGCACCCACTTTACCAAAGAGACACTGGAAACCTGGATACACCAAAGGTCGCGGCACTTGAAGTACAGAACGTGAAGCGCGCCATCAATCGGTACGGCACGTTGCCGAAAGGGGCGCGCATCGGCGCTTACCTGGAGTCGCTGAGGCACGGGAACGGCGAGTCGGCCGAGACGAGCACCGCCAAGCCGCCGGCCAGCCTGCACCGCAGCACCAACATGCCGTTGCGCCGGCCCTTCCAGCAACCAGGTAATATGACTAGAAGTAACTCGTCGACGAATTTTCAGCCTTCGTCACCACGGACGGTCCGCGCCCAACCGCCGCCGCCGAACCTTGCGGACCTGGAGTTCCCGCCGCCACCGCCTCCCGAAGACCTCGACCACGAGGAGATGTCCACGTTCCGATTCGGCGTGAGTCTCAGGCACAGGGAACCGTCGACTGACTCGTGCAACAGCGCCAAATCGGAACCGGCCAGACTGAAGTGCGTGGCGGCGGCGCGCAAGGACAGGTTGCAGAATCATCCGGCCGAGCACAACAGCAAACCGGCGTCAGCTGCAGCCGTTGTCGTCGTCGAACCGTCGCCCGTGATGTCGAAAAAGAACATCGCGGTCGCCGAAGTGTCGCCGTCGTCGGACGAAGATGCCGCCGGTAGAGACGTGAAAAGTCTCGTACCGGACATCATGAAGGAAATGATGGAACTGAAACATCACTCCGCGGCCGGCGACAAGAAGCAGACGACCGCTGCGAGCAAGGACGATCAGCAGCGGCCCATGTCTCCGGTCGATTTCAAAACCAGTCTCAGGAAAGTGCAGGTCGCCAAAGACGACCGCGACCAGCATCACCTGCTGCACCATAATCACCAGCAGCAGCAGCAGCAGTTGCAGCGCATCGACAACAACATCGCGGAGATCAAATCGCAGTTGAAAAAGGTGAAAATCGACGAGAAAAAAGACGGCGGCGCCGGTGAGTTGGTCGAATCTACCGGTGACGGCGGCTGCGGTGACGGCGACGACAAGCGACGGAGCACCGGCAGCATAAGCAGTCTGAAGAAACTGTGGGAGGGTGAAAGCCCACCGTCGGAGGTCGCGGTGCCGGCGACGGCGAAGGAGAGACGCGTCTGGCCGCCTCCGCACGACGACAATCGACCGGCCGTACCGGTGAAGCCGTCATCGGCGGCGGCAGCCGCTGCCGCCGCCGCCGCCAAGTCGTCCACCACCTCCACCAATGTCAACAAGTCGAACGCGATATACGCGACGCCGGGCGCCGCGTCGCCGTCCAACATCTTGGAACAGTGGCAGACGGTGGACAGCAGTCTGCGGGCCCTGCGCGCCGCGCCCGCCGTCACGTCGGCCGGATGGCTGTCGCTGTCTGACAAGGTGGGCGGCTTCCACACTTCGTGCCTCAATTATGCCGACACGGCCGCACCGCCGAACCTCAGGTTCCACCTGCGCGAGCTGCTCAACAGATTGGAATCGCAGTCCCGGCAGATGCGGTCCGCGGGTGGTGGCCGCCAGCAGGCCGACCACTCGACCATATTCCAGACGCTGGACGGCACCCTCAAGGACATACTAAACGTCATACAGAGATAGAACTCGCCTGCCCGCAGTCGCCAGTCGCCACTGAGCCGCCGCCACTGAGTGTGTAGTCTTATTGTTCTACACGCAGCAAACACTTACTACCTTACTACCTATATACCTATAATATATAATATAAATATTGTGTATTTACCTACACGCTTGTTCTGCGGAAATACCGCTCTGGCGCCGTGGCGTCACATTCCTTTAACGATATATATAATATTCTATTCTATACGAAATTATTTATTATTTTTTATGATTATGATTATGGTTATTATTATTATTATTATTATTATTACTATTTTGAGGTTTGACTGTACAGACATAATATTATACTTTGTCTTATTTGAATAATATTCGTCGAAAACAAAAACAAAGTGTATACCTAACATACCTAACCTAAACATTTTGCATTATATAATAATAATATGTTTATGTTACCTATGTAATGTGTGCAACATCGATGTTAGCAGATTTGTCTTTTTTTTCCATATTTGTTGCGGATGGTCGTCTACAACGTCCAGGGGTAAATTTCACTCTCGTTTTCACCGTCGTGGAATTATTATAATATTTTATATTTCTCTATTATTGATCTGATCGATTTTAGATTGTAGTCTACAAGCGAACGTATTTTTTTATTATTCTTATTATATTAATTATTAAGTATATCGCCTCTGCGTTGTCGCATAGCTAGCTGTCGTCCTCCTTGATCACAAAGTTTCCAATAATAACGAAAATATTTCGATTTCTTGCGCTTTTTTCTGTGTTGATCAGGACAAAGAGACACTACTTTACCTTTCGCGATTATCAAGCTATCAGTTTTTCGGTAAAAAATATAATTAAAATAATAATTTGTACTGACTTTGGCATTGCATACAAATTACAATCATAGAAAAATATTGTCTACAATATATTATAACATTATTATTATGTATACATTTTACTCTAGAAATCATCATCATTCCACTGGTGTGTAGCAAAAACGAGTCCTATGCCCCCCACCGACTGGTCTCCTAAGGGACTTCGGTTCTATTACGAAGTTCCAAGTCTACTCATAGTCGTCCTTCGTTAAACGCATTCCGTTGTGTTAGGAATTTGAACCACACATAATAATATTATATATAAGTGTAATTACGAACGTAGAGGTGGTCCCCAATAATAAAAATAATATGTAAATTATATAATAATAATAAAATCTTTACACGTATATTTTTTATTGCTTTTGACGGGTTTTCTGAAGTGTTCCCCGACCTCGTGTCGTGCCAATTTTTTTCTGACCTATCGTGACCAATTCTTGTGGGTTAGGTAAGTAAGCTATAACCCGACCCCATGGTTTATTCATATTCATCTTATTATTATTATAAAAATAATGATCCACTTACGATATAATAATATATTTGTTATCGACTGCAGTAAAGTAGTATTCATGTCCCAAACCCCGAGTGGCTGTACTCTACTTATAAATTGGTTTTTACTTACTCGTTCGCGTTGACAGAAATTTCTGTAAGCAGTAATGTCGACACACAATGATTTTAATAATTTATTTTACCTACCTATTTGTATTTTTCTTTTCACATGTTTGGTCTCGACGACTTCTTATTATATTCTGAACGACCTAACAGCTAGCGTTTGTATGTGTGTGTGTGTTTATTTCGTGGCTATTTTTTTTTACTTTTTTTATATTTCTACCTAAACAATTAAACTGCCCATATTTTGTTGCTCAATGATTTGTTAATTTTTACCATACCTGTAAGATGATTACACCACGATATCGATTTATATAATATACCTTCCCCTCTGTGTTTTTTATGTGTATGATTTTTTTTTATTATTTATTATTATTATTAATTAATTAATTAATTACATATTTAACCCCGCCCCCCTTACACTCCCTTGTTCACCCGTAATGTTCGACACGTGTATCGTCAATGAATCGTACGCCCACTTCTTATTGTAAAAATGCGGTTTTCGAGTCTTTGATCAATGTAATATTTAATATATTCAATTATATATATAAAAAAAAATTGAAAAGACTGAAATGATTTTGTCCACTGGTAGGCCTTTATAAATTATTAATACTGCGATAGTATACACATGATATGTTCGTCGCAGTATTATGTGCGTAAGAGAGAAAAAAAATATCTTTAAATATATATTATGTATACCTACGTACCTAATCATATATAATATATATATATATATATATATGTATATATATATATTATAACTGTATAATATTAAAATTATAAAAATGTTTCATTTTAAAATACTGATCTAGTCTTTATATAGTAGTAGGTTATATTTATTTTTTTCGTATCCAAAATGCACGTTATACCTAAATATTATATTATTTTCTAATTTCTATTAATGAATATTAAGATGTTGTACTGTTTTAGCGCTCCGTCTTGATACACGTCTTACGTCTATTATATTATATTATATTATTATATTAGGTATATAGAACTTGCTTCGTGGATGCGAACGCAAAACATTTATTACAACGATATTATTTTATTTTATAAATCAATAATGTATGTTAATATAATATATATATAAACAAAAAAAAAATAGTGAGTACTATAAATACTATTGACAATGTTACGATTAGAAATAAATGTAATTTTTATAATATTTAAATACTGTTGTAGAATTGTTTTTTTTTTCGTATTTTTATCAATCGTTTGACTCCAGTCTGACTTCTGAGTCCTATACTTATCAATGTGTTGTCTCCGACAATTTAAAAAAAAAAAATTTTAATTCCACATTTAGTATCTACTTGATAATTCCTTTTTAATGAGTTATCAACAAACTTTCTAGCTATCGTAGTTTAGAAGAAGGGTTAAAAAAATAGAAATTTTGGGACTGTTCACGCCGACGTTTTTATGGATTCAAGTGGTTATACCGCTTGGCTGTGATATCAAATCTCTCTCATTAGTATTTTATATTAAAGCTAGCTAAATTACCCGCCTACTCATCATTACTGAGTTATATTTTTATTATTTTCCTATTAAACACAAATTCTTGAAGTTTTCAAATTTTAGTCTTCATTTCAATTACCATACTTACTTGATTAAAAATCAAGAAAGTAAGACTAATACAATTGTAAACTGAAAATGTCCGTAAACAGTTTAAGAGAAAACATAATACTTTGAAAATATTATTGTGTATAGAAAATTCGAATATAAACAACCAGTGAACATTTCATGCATATACGTTCATTTGTTTTAGAGTTGCACCAAAAACTAAAATCGATTTTGCGTAAAAATTCATGTTTTTCCTTAATTTTTCTTTTGTTTTATACGGTGCTTTTGAAAACTACTGGAACATTTTTGCTTTTGTTCCCCCAAAGTACCAACTAGATTCACTTTTCTATATGAAAAGATACTGTTGAAGGAAATCTAAGCTCTTTTACTGCACTAAAAGGTGATGACAGACACAAAAAATAAAAGTAAATGAATAAAAAAAACACATATCATTGCATAATCAATACATTTGTCGCTCTGCTCAGGAAGGATATAAAATATTATCAAGTGAACCTCATATAGTTTTAATTTTAATATTTCAATTTTAAAGCAAGTTATGGTTATTTTATTAAATATAAAAATGCTGCGACGTAGCCGCGTTTCCGCCACTGCGAATCGTGTTAAGCGTTACGAAAAATCACAATAACATTCGATATTTAAGGAATCTCTATAGAGTTATGGGGCTATCAAATTGTTTATCGAACTAATGGATTGCGAGCTTTTCCAAAAATTAATTACTGAGTTAAGCGCAAGTGAATGCTAACTTTCTGACGAAATACCCCATCAGGTTTTGTCTATAAAAACGTTTTGGATTCTCGGGTGAGCAGTACCTATTCCTCTGTATGTATTCGAGTATAATTACGATAATGGAATTTGATAATTATGAGCGAATCCATGGTAGACTTGGCCGTAATGATATAGGTATTTAATTACAATAATTTAGGTATTTGGAAAACAGTTCTGTATTTCGGTTAAATATTTTATAAAATACTGGGCGATCCAACGTATGTCACTTGTTGTTTTAAAAACTATTGACGTTTTCAAAAATATTATTTTGACATAAATTTAAAACGTAAAAAAACAAAATTTCCCTAAAAAAAAATATTTTTTTTTCGTTACCTATTGTTTTAAATTTCTTTTGTAGACAACATGCATTTTTAATTCCTTATTCCAAAGCATATTATTTTTTGGATCACTTTGATGTATACAAGTTTAACTTTGGACGAGTAGTGTATGGGTTATATCATTATATTATGTATTTAAAATTTAAATTGGTGATGAGCGGGGTGGTATGGTACTTACAGCCATACAAAGCGGGGTACCCCGTGAAATGTCATTCCTCATACTACACTCATCAAAACTTTAAGCACTTATAAGTTATAAACTTATAACCAATAAACTACACTCAGGTCCAAGTAAGAGCGCACCGGTTCTGCGTACTTTTTTCCCGTTAATTTCCCAAAATACTTAAAAAAACTATAACAAAAAAAAATTTTTTTCCCGAACACGACTTACAACTATGTGAACGAAATATTATACTAAAACATTAGTTTTTTCTGAAATAATGAATGTCTTGGGTACCTACCAACCTACGTTAAATGTATCAACATTCTTCTAGTACCTATATTAGATTCTGTGCCGAGCTTTAAATTTATTGATTTTTCAATGGTATGACGTGTGTGTGTATATTTTGTGATTCGTCGAGCTTAAATTATGATAGCCAAGGACTTGACATTTTGATAATACCTTTGTACCACCGTGTAGCTAGTGGCGCACTAAGATTTTCCAAAGTTCGAATTTTAAAGAGGTGTTTTGTTGAGATTCACGAAGCAAATCGAAAATAGTTTTATTGTTCATATAATATGGTTGCTATTGGTTACAGATTATAATAGTAATAGTAGAAATAAGTTATTTTTTGTATAAGTATAAATGGCCGCAATTGGTTACTCGGACATGTGAGATAAATGTATGCATAAAATCATTGCGTTTATGGTATCGAATAAAGAAACTATATCGTAAAATAAATATGAGAGTTGAATGTATAATATGTTTGTACCTTTTATACTCAAAATCTACACTAAAACCAAGATACACATAAATAGCACTATATCTATATATTATATTTTTCCATTTTTTTACAGACGAAGTCGGATTGCCATTGGTCACAGATAATACATTTATATTTAAAATGGATGTTGGTTTAACCGAAGTTAATAGACTCAAAAACTACTGGACCGTTTTCAATATAAGTCATATCAATAGATTCTTTGAAACTTGGAGGGTGTTTATAGCTTATTTGTTCAACCCCTATAAGCAACTAAATGGTAGCTCACATATGCATTTTTTTCAGCTCACATATATTTTTGAAGTGAAACTTCTTTACGGACAACGTTGAAATTGTGTATTGTGTGGCAAGGGCGAAAAGTCAGCTATTTCAGTCGCGGATGCCGTGTGTGGCACAAACCGCAGGCAAGGGCCGCATTTCATCTGAGACTGAAATTTGCTTTCCTGCACGAGCTACACATATTATTTTTTTTGTCACGCCTCTGCATGCCCAGCACTTTTGGAGATTTCTACTTTACCGCCTGGCACTTTTTGGGATTTATACTTTACCACCCGGCACAATGGGGATTCCCACTTTACCACACGCTGGACGAAAAAAGATCGCTTTCCAACGCTTCAATCGTCATCAAAAACTAAACTTTGGTGCAAGCGTGACAGAAAATTTGTAACGAGACTATGCTCACCGCGGTCTCATGCTCGCGACACAAAGTTGTCATGGCAACGTTGATTAACGTTTATTTATAAAACGTTATTAATAAAACATATATATTAGAGATATGACGCATATTATTACTATTATTAATAGTATTATCATCTATTTATATATTTAATAATATTAGAGTGGAATAGTGAAACGGAGCGTCGTTTTTATATATACTGTAAGTACCTATTTCACAATCATATATTATTATTATTATTATTATTATTACTTACATGGCTATTACGAAAGAGTTTCACTTCATCCGCACACACACACTTTTTTGTTTATTTAAATGGTTGTCATTGGATACATCTTATATTACTATTATAACTATTAGTACAAACAAGGCATATACACATATTTTTACTGATATATTAAAAAAAAAAAAACTTATCTTTGGCACGAGAAACGCAGAGTGGCGGGTGGGACAGCTAGTATAAAATATATACAGTAAACTCTAGATTATCCACGTAATGGGGTGGAACGACAAGCAAAAATACAAATTGAGACAAAAATGCTATTTTCCATTTTCAATATATTATGTAATATTAAATTTCATTTAAAGAAAATTAGATGAGTTACCGTTGTATTTTTATTCAAACATTCATACAGGTAATATATATTATATACCTATATAACATGATTTCCTATGAATTGGTATCTAACATCAAGTAACTCTATTTAAAATATTACAAATTGATTACGGTAGGAAATACTTATGTGAAACCTTGTTTTAAATTTACAAACCTTAGGTAGAAAATTGAACATTTAATGCATCTTTAATTACAAAATAATTTGCAAACTTTTGTGATTTTAACGAATTTTATTAAAATTTGGACTTTAATCCTTATAAAAACAATCTTGAAGGTATGTATCTTCAATATATTTTGACAGCTTCATTACAACTATTGTGAGCATATTATAATTAAATCTTTATAAATATTATAATATGTACTCGTAGTAACGACCGCTGTTTGTTGCCTAAGCGACTGAACTTTTTTAAATTTCTAACCACACTAAATAACTTAAAATAGTATTATTACAATCTATTATGAATAACTTACAAACAGATGGTATGAACCAAAATTTAAAATTTGAAAATTAGGACCATTTCCACAGCATTAAATTTTTTATTTTGTACCAAAAAAAATTATTTAAAAACGAAATAAATATCTTTACAAACCATTACAAAGGGGTTACAAACGAGGGTTTAAAAAAAAACATTGGAAGGGAGCCGGCTGGGGAAATGAAACTTATTATAAGTACACTTCTTACATTTTATTAATACATAATTTATATTATTCACTGCACTATTCGTCAATTCGTCATGCATAATATACTAAAAAAAAATTGCAATACACAGTAAATAAAAGTCAAATTATATTTATCGATCCGATACACAATTTGTTTAAGGCGCACGTCAAGTATAATAATTATATAGCGTCTGTAATACGAACGCCGTTGAGGCCATAATGCTATATTGTCATCGTGGGTGGGGATTTAAATGGTTTTTGGCGACGTCTTTCGCCCAAAAAGTTTTTTAATTTTCAAGAATATTGGCTACATAACTATGTACAGAGGATTTCCTACCGGCCAACGTCTGGTAATTGCCTGGGTACATTTTATTATTATTTGCACCAGTAGGTTTGCGCCCTATATTATTGCTGAATAGGTACTCGTCGTTGGCGGTAACCATGGTCACTGTGCCCATAATTTTGCCATAATAACATCGGGTATTTCCGATATTATACCATCGCCGTTACCATAGTACCTTCTATATAATATATTATTATTATGTAATTATTTGTTTATTTATAATTGTAACGACCACGGAGGAAGAGAGTACAGCGCAGTAACATATTTAACAACATTTAACGAATAGATATGGGAAAAAATACTAAAAAAACACGTAACAGTCTTAACTTTAATCTGTTATCAAAGGTAAAATGTAAATCCGACAGAAATTAATTATACTGTAATGCAGAATTTTATTAACGGGACAGTTACGTGTACGTTAAGTGTACGACAAAATTACGATTACTGTTTGCAAGTAGGTAAAATAACAAGTTATGCATGTGCTTATATTATGTAATGAAAACAGACGGTTGTCTTTTAGGTTATACTTGAATAATTCGTTTATTTTCATCAACTAATATTTTAACAATATTTTTGATCCAATTTTTACAATATTTTCTTTTACTGATCAATATTAAAAGAGTTTACAAAAATACAAATGATTTATCTGGGAATACATTTAGTGGTGGGAATCATACATTGAACTCACGATGTGGGTCTGTGGATTGGTATGAGGTATATGTCTGTGGGGCAGCCTCGTGGATGTCGTACTGCTCCGGTCGTGATGGTACAACGGGGTACAGTCGGGTGACGGCGGCGGCGACGGCTCGGCGTTCTCGGATTCACACTTGCGTAACGGGTTGGACGGCGGCGGCGATGGCTCGGCGTTCTCAACAACGATAGCGGACAGGGTAGCCAACTGGACGGATGAACGTCACTAGTTGGTGGGAACAGTCTGTGGCATCACCGTATCTGCCGGTCATTAAATACCGGCCGGCTTCTGCAGACTGGAGGCAAGGCGCTGTTCTATTGTTTGGCGGAAGTTCCCGTGTCTACCGGTAACAAAGTACCGGCCGGTTTACTAACTCGCCGCACTTAGCGAAGGGGACCAAGGTTGCTGTTGCTGTGCTCGTTGGCCCATACTTATGTTAAGTCTGGCCGTAGCGATAGGGGTGGTGTTATGGTAGCGGTTTTGGTCTCTTTGGGTGGTCCGGTCGTACCTAAAACCACTTAAAATATCCTGGGAGATAGCTCTACTGGTCTGGATTCTGGATTACTTTCAACTTTGGTTTTAAGTTGAGGGGTTTTTATTTAATCAGTGATTTCCCGGAGGGCGGCAGGCGTCCGGAAATCGGGTACTGCATGGGCGCTATCTGTGGCTGTGCGGGGCGGTTGGGTTTGGGCGTTCGCCGATGTTTCGCCGACTCTGTAATCGCACGAGCGCGCGGTAGTCTTTGCAGGTGACGGTGGGGTAACGGGCCACGAGAGTGCGCCACCTAAATGGGCACTCCGTTTTATCCCGTTACATAGTCCCCTTTTTTAGTTTTACATGAATAGTGAGATACGAGTTATTCTGTAAAACTAAAAACTTGAGATGTGGTGGGTTTCTTCATTGCCGATGTTGTTGTTTTAACGATTTTATCTGTCTTGTCTTTTCTTTGTACATCTGTATTTTGAGCTGGGTCTTGGACATTCCTTCGAACTCTTTCATGAATTTCTTTGCTGTGAATACTGTCTCCTTGAGCTTACTATAGGCTCCTTGATCCTTATTCCACATCGTTTGCACTGTATTCTTTAGATGCTCGGTTTCTGGGCTCTCACCTCCCGGGCTGCTGTTCTCTGGTTCGCTGTTCCTTTCGAGTTCGCCGTCACTCTCGGGTAGGTGGTCACTCTCGGGTAGGGGAGACGTGGTTATCTTGATGGTGTCTTCGGGTTCAAGTTCATAGCTATCCGTGACGATTGTGCTGGTGGGTGAGGTGATCACCAATTCTGCCTCGGTATTGGCAGGTTTGACCTCGATGACGGTTGGGTTCCTGACTGCTAATATTGTCTCCGGCATCGTCCAGGTGGGTTCGAGGGTATATTTAGTTCTCTTGGCTGCTTCTTCCCGATAAAACTTCGCTACCCTTTTCTTTTGTTCCCCATTGAGGTGTTGGTCAATGTGGGTAACTTCTAACTTATTGATGGGTCGGAGTTTTCCCAGGGGAATCCGGATGAACATCTCCATTTTATTTTCCTAAGGGGAAAGGTGTTAATTTCATAATTTGATTGGTTAGTATCACAAACAGAACATCAAGTAGTTAGCCACAGTTTTTTTTTTTTTTCTTTTTTTTTTTTTTTTTTACTTTGTTTTTTTTTTTTTTTTTTTTTTTTTTTTTTTTTTTTATTGTATAATTGTTAATGTTCAACTGGTACCCCATCGGGCAGTCCCACTTCGTGGTACAGTTTGATATTTTTTAAGTTGTATGTGCGTTGGGTTCCACTCTGAGTACGTATGGTTACCGTATTGTTTTGGTGTACTTCGTGGATCTGATAGGGCCCGTGGTACAATAAGAATAACTTATGCGTCTCGTGGTCCTCAGCTGACGATAGCCGGTGTTCCTTGACTAGTACTTTCATTCCGACTTCGTATTTCGGAAAAGTTTTGCCTTTGTCCTTTAATCTGTTTCGCAATTGTGCCTGTTTCTGAGTCTTCTTGATCACTATTTGAATGACATCCGGGACAGGTTGATCATCTTTGTATGGTGGGAAAGTGACGAGTTTGGTGATGGGCAGTTGGGTGTTTTGTCCAAACATCACATATTGAGGCGTGTAGCCGGTGGATGAGTGATTGGTGTGGTTAACCCAAAATTCAATATTGTTCAACCATCGCAACCAGTTGGTATGCTGTTTGTGACAATATGTTCGTAGTAACCTACCAATTTCTCGGTTCGTTCGCTCCACCGGGTTACTTTCAGGGTGGTATCCCGTGGTATGTACAATTTTGACTTTTAATCCTTCCATGATCCTGCTCCACTTATGGCTTGTAAACTGCGTCCCATTGTCCGTGAGAATCTTCTGGAATAGTCCAACCGTTGGTATGTAATCCGTCACTATCCTCTTGACTATAGTGTCCGTTGTTGCGCGTTTTAGTGGATATAGCTTAACGTACTTAGAGAATAGGTCCAAAATGGCTAGGATGTATCGGCACCCTCCTTGTCCCCTGGGTAGTGGTCCCATCAGGTCTGCCGATACCATTTCGAGTGGCTTCTCTGGCAACAGACTCAGTGTCGGTCCCCTGGCTATCCGGTTGCTGATTTTGGTCCGCTGACAAAGATCACAGGTTTTGATGATCCTTTTGATCGTTTGATACATGTTTTTGAATTGGTGATTTTGTTGTAGCAGTTTGTATGTTTTATAAGTACCGCAATGTCCGTAGATCTGGTGCGTCTCGACGACAAGTGGTTGTACGAGTTCTTTCGGCACAATGACCTGATATTCCCCTTGGTGGGATTTGCGGAACAGCAATTGATTATGCTCGATTAAGTTGTGATCAGCTCGGCGATCTAGTCGCTGTTTCAGCTTGGTAATATATTCGTCGGCTTGTTGTACTGTGTGCCGTTCCTTGAATTTCTCCCTTAGTTCTGGACTGTAGTTTAATATGGCTAATTTGTTGATTTTCCGTGCATCAAGACAGAGCCGGATGTCGCCATTTTTCTTCTCTGTGCAAACAATCGGTGATGACCATGGTGATGTAGATTTTTCAATAATTTCTAATTTGAGCATTCTCTGTATTTCTGCATCCACTTTGGGTATCCTGGACACTGGTATGGGATACTGTTTTTGATGGATAGGGTCCCCTGCCTTCACTCGTATCTGGCACTGGAATGTTTTAATTTTCCCTGGTTTGTCTGAAAATATTTCATCATATTTGTCGAGTAATGATATAAATTGTTGTTTCTCATCACTGGTAAGATCTACTTGGTCTTCTTCGGGATTTTCGTTTATCTCTACATTGAGTAAGTGCTCCTGGGCGCTGATCACTCTTGGGTTTTGGTTGGCGAACGGTATTTTGTGTATGGTCTGGTCAATCTTGAATTGAATAACTTGTTCTTTGAATTTGATTTGAGCGTCATATTTTTTCAATATATCAGCTCCAATTATCCCTTTTTCATTGAGATTCTCCACCTGAATGAAATTGGTTTGGATATACTCGTTCCCTATTTTGCACTCACAGAAAATCTGCTTTGATACTTTGCATATCTTTTTTCCGACCGCGTTACTGATTTGGATCCCGGTCACTGGAAGCTGTGGGATTTTTGGATTTTTGTTAGTGATAATATCTACCACCTCCTTCGTCAGTACACTGATTGTCGCTCCAGTGTCGATGAGTAGGGTGACTTCCTCCCCTTCTATTGTACATTGAATATACGGACTAACTGATTGATTAGTGGTATTCAATGAGTTGATTGCATGTTGTTCATTGCCACTAGATCCTGCTTGCTCTTCACTATTCGTTGCCACCTGTTGGATTTTTTCCGTTTGTGGTGTGCTGTTTTGTTGGATCTCTCCTCGCTTGTCATTGCTGCGGTATGGTTGGTTGTTCCAACGGTTATTGCGTGGTGGCATATTACTCCAACCATTACTCCGCTGGTTGTTCCAACTGTTGTTGTTTTGAGTATGGCTGTTGTTGTTGGATTCATTTTGGTTAGCTTTTTGATTATTTGCTTTGTTTTCCGTGGGTTGATCACTTTGCTCTTCCTCACCTAGTATCTTCATGGCTGTGAGTATCGTACATTCGGGTAGTGACACCAATATTGCTCTGAGGTATCCTGGGTAGTGTCTTGCTATGTGCTTTACAATTTCGTTCTCAGACAATCGTGGTACTTCTAAGTGTCGAAGTTTGGTTGCCCACGTGGCAAAATGTTCACGGTAGTTGGTGTTGTTTGGTATGTGCTTTGTACTCAGACATTGACTCCATACCTGGATTTGTATTTCCCTGGACCAAAATTCGTCAATAAACGCCTTCTTGAAATCATCATAATTGGTGAGTTGGAATCGGATGGTAGAAAACCAATTTGATGCGGTTCCTTTTAAACAATCACCCACAATAATTATTTTCTCACCGACGTATGATTGTTTTACTGCAAAATATTCTTCCAGTCGGTACAGAAAATCTACTGGGTGTCCATCGCGGTTGTTTCCATAGAATATCGGACGCGATATCTCAGTGTTGTGTATTTGTTCCTTTTTATTATTACATTCCTTATGTACTGGTTGTCTACTGCTATTCTCATATTTCAGTTTTATATCATGGAGTTGAGCTTCAATCAAATCGATTTTCCTTTCGTAGTTTTCCGCAACTTCTCCGATTTTCCGGTTACTCTCGTCTTCCAGGTTGTTGTACTTTTCTTCTAACTTGTAAATTTTCTGCAACAGCTGGTCAGCTAAATATTGACCGTTTCTCTCCACTTCCGCTCTGAACGCGTTGAAAGCCTCTTCGGATATGTTTTTCTTCGGTGCCATTGTTAGAGATGTAGTTTTCTTCTTAATTGACACGAAGTAGTTTTTCTTCTAAAAACGATGTAGTTTTCTTCTCGTAAGTCGAAGTGGAATTTCTTCCTAATCGAGCACTGCAGTTGGGCGCCAATGTAATGAAAACAGACGGTTGTCTTTTAGGTTATACTTGAATAATTCGTTTATTTTCATCAACTAATATTTTAACAATATTTTTGATCCAATTTTTACAATATTTTCTTTTACTGATCAATATTAAAAGAGTTTACAAAAATACAAATGATTTATCTGGGAATACATTTAGTGGTGGGAATCATACATTGAACTCACGATGTGGGTCTGTGGATTGGTATGAGGTATATGTCTGTGGGGCAGCCTCGTGGATGTCGTACTGCTCCGGTCGTGATGGTACAACGGGGTACAGTCGGGTGACGGCGGCGGCGACGGCTCGGCGTTCTCGGATTCACACTTGCGTAACGGGTAGGACGGCGGCGGCAATGGCTTGACGTTCTCAATCACGGTAGCAGCACAACTGGGTCCGGACGGCGGCGGCAACGGCTCGGCGTTCTCGGATAAACTGGCGTAACGGGTTGGACGGCGGCGGCGATGGCTCGACGTTCTCAATAACGTCAACAGCACAATTGGGTCCGGACGGCAGCGGCAACGGCTCGGCGTTCTCGGATAAACTTGCGTAACGGGTTGGACGGCGGCGGCGATGGCTCGGCGTTCTCAACAACGATAGCGGACAGGGTAGCCAACTGGACGGATGAACGTCACTAGTTGGTGGGAACAGTCTGTGGCATCACCGTATCTGCCGGTCATTAAATACCGGCCGGCTTCTGCAGACTGGAGGCAAGGCGCTGTTCTATTGTTTGGCGGAAGTTCCCGTGTCTACCGGTAACAAAGTACCGGCCGGTTTACTAACTCGCCGCACTTAGCGAAGGGGACCAAGGTTGCTGTTGCTGTGCTCGTTGGCCCATACTTATGTTAAGTCTGGCCGTAGCGATAGGGGTGGTGTTATGGTAGCGGTTTTGGTCTCTTTGGGTGGTCCGGTCGTACCTAAAACCACTTAAAATATCCTGGGAGATAGCTCTACTGGTCTGGATTCTGGATTACTTTCAACTTTGGTTTTAAGTTGAGGGGTTTTTATTTAATCAGTGATTTCCCGGAGGGCGGCAGGCGTCCGGAAATCGGGTACTGCATGGGCGCTATCTGTGGCTGTGCGGGGCGGTTGGGTTTGGGCGTTCGCCGATGTTTCGCCGACTCTGTAATCGCACGAGCGCGCGGTAGTCTTTGCAGGTGACGGTGGGGTAACGGGCCACGAGAGTGCGCCACCTAAATGGGCACTCCGTTTTATCCCGTTACAATTATCTAATTATACTAACTAGCAGGGCCTTTGAAACCGATATCACGTTCAATACAATAATTTCACGAAATACACCAATAATCAATGCAACACACGTCATTCCATCAAATAATGGAAATCATGATACGTTATTTGAATCACTACGCATAATTTGTTTTCTTGAAGTAATGGACAAATTTCAGTATCTGCAGACTGGAAAATATTACATATTATGATTTATGTATAATACCGGATGGTAACTTATACTATCGACCGGTACAAATCTACCTGACGAAACTGACAACTGAAACATTCAGACGATTCTTAAAAGACTGATCTATTTTTGATACAGGTTCGTTCAACGACGTGTTTTGTTGAAAGATTCCAAAAAATGAAAAATAGTTTAACTTTAACAACATGTCAGAATGGGACGACTTACTGAGGGGGGGGGGGGACGCGCCTGTGATAAACTGATATTATTATCTGATAATAATTGACTCTCTGTACGGTGAAAGTAATCACTGTAATATATTTTAAAAGATGAGATTAGATTGATGAAAACTTTAGATCAACCGACCGCGATCACTAAGGCGATCGTGATCAGCATTAGTTTTGGGGGAATTTGAGAGTACACTTATACGCATTGAACCAATTTGAAACCATGAAGATAAGATTATTTATTTATTGGCCAAAAAAAAAATGAACATTCATATGTTGAGTACAAAAATAATAAAATATAAAGATTGTTTGGTCTAATTCATAACTGAAGTTATCCTCTATTGTTGAAGATGAATCCAAAAATTCTTAAAAATGGGCACGAGAGTCTATACTCGTAACGAAAATAAAACAATAACTAATCAATAATTACGTCTTGAAATAATTTGTCACACATTTCATTTTTAGGTTTAAACAAAACTTATAATTTTTAAAAATTAATAATTTTAAGTATGATTATTTACTTATATATGTTTGAAATCTATCATCAAACTATAGGACTACCTCTGTACGGCTGTAGTACGGTAGTACTTACATATTTAAATTTTTAATAACAATTATTATGTAAAATATATGTATATTTTCTACCCGAAACAGTAATACAAAGTGTTCGCCATGACGTCATATACATATTTTAGTACTAGCTGAAACAGTACAAAATGTTCACAATATTGAATGTTGTCCTTTAAATAGGTAGTACCTAAAAACTCCCAGTGATTTTAATTTATTGTTCTATGTCCGTACTAAAGTGTCCTACAACATATTATGTTATGTAAACATAGGTTTGAAAAATTGTAATCATCGACCACAATGTTGGTATCCAACGGACGGACCGTAGAGTAGTTATACTGTTACTATTACTCTATGAGAAATTGAGAAGGACCTACAGAAGTACAGACTATAAGATAAACTCTAATACGTATCAACATGACTATATACCTAGTATAAATATTGGCCACGCTATTAGGGGGAGATATTGTAACCAGTGCCAATAACAAAAACATCATCATTGCCAAATTTTACGCGCACTAACAATTTAAAAATAATATGAAAAATACAAACAGTACCTATATTATTATGTTATTTGTAGCAATGAACGAAATTAAATTATAACGATCGATGGAGTTTTGACCAATTATCAGACGTAGCATTTTACTTCACGCGAACTTAAAATCAACGTGAGCGCACGCGAAAAAAGTAGAAACTATATACGTATACTAATGTACAATATATTATATTGTAATAATATATAGGTTGTAACAGAAACACTTGCAAACGAATGAAAAATGAAAAAGAAATACTGAAAAATGATGAAAATTATATTGATAGTAAATAATTTAAGTTAATAATAATTTTTTTAATATTCAAAAACATAATATTTTGAAAAAAAAATTATTACGTTTCAAATTAATTGATAATTGATTATTTACAACTACTACCTATTTGAGTTTTTTTGTAACTAACTAAACAAAAAAAAGTTGTTATCATAGTACAGTTTTTAATTTGGTAATTTTATAAATGTATAATTATTATTTTATTATTATTTATTTATTAAACTACCACGTATACTAAATTATACTAAATAACGAGGTAGGCAAGTATGTACTTACATGACATGACGTAGGTAATACAATTGTGCATGCATTGTGGAACATATTACCTATTTCGTGTATAAATAAAAATGTACAAAACAAAACAGCAATGGAGAATCACGCATGAAATCATAAATCGGGTTTTATTGTTAATGTATTATCATATTTCATTTATGCCTAATTATATGTTCCTATATTATCATAATATTATGTTACATGCTGTCATAATTAATTAGTACCGATTGTAGTTTGATTATATCTACAAAAGATAATATGAGCTTATTGATACGTTATACTAGTAGTGGGAAGAGGTAGTTAGTTGGCCGTACTATTATATAAGACATTATT
The DNA here is from genome assembly GCF_019925205.1 of Metopolophium dirhodum. Lineage (NCBI taxonomy): Eukaryota > Metazoa > Arthropoda > Insecta > Hemiptera > Aphididae > Metopolophium > Metopolophium dirhodum. The sequence continues at coordinate 3,644,217 of NC_083566.1, forward strand.
ATGAAATATTAATATTTTTTTACACTAATTTACCTACTGGTTACTATATATTTTAACGGACTTGTTTACTATAGGGTTCAGAGAAATAGACCAAACCAACCGATTATTGTCACAATAATTACATATAAGTTCATTATGAACATTTCTGATTATTTCTTTCTCTCTCACACCCTCTCTCTTCTCTATCAACCATAGAAGTATTTAAAGTTATCACGCATTTACATAGTTACAAACAGAATCACCAAACTAAATAAGTGGCAGAGCGTATACCTATCAATAAATTTCTCAAAATTGAATTATATTCTATAATATTGAAATATTTTGCGATATTAATAATTTATTTACGTGCAAATGTTGATCTATTATTGAACTAGGCATTCGTCGTGTAGATTTTTATCAATAAATATACCTACCTACTTACATTGTATTTTATAGTTGTGATAGTCTAATAGCATTATATATATATATATATATGTATTCTTCTAATAAGATAATTATTTACTTATTTAGTAATTTAATTAATAAGAGTTGAATACAAAAAAAAAAAATATAATAAAAAATTAAAAGGTGGACAAGTGGGTACCATTCTGCTGTATAGTGAGAATATTCTGGTAGGCAGTATACCTATTAAAATAGAACATTTGCAATGAAACATCATAAAGTATATTTATTTATTTTATAATCTATTTATCGAATTATGTCAAAATATTTAATGATTTTACAAAGATTTATATTTATGTGTCTAGAATCACATTCATATCGTATGCGACTTATACACAGTTATACGTCATGGCTCATGGTTAATTGGAACAAATGTGTACAAATCCTTACATTGAATATTATGTAAGTAACATAATATTATTGGGCGGTGGTAAACTCTTCCGATTTTTAAAACTAGTAAACTATCTGGTAAACTCTACCCGGTTAACATAAAGTCTACCTGAATAAAATGTGTAAGCTCTGCCGGGTCAACATTATGTTCACCAGAAGGAAATGTGTAAATTCTACCAAGTGGTTTTAAATGTTATTACTACATTATGAATCGGCTATTTCTCTAGACTTCTAGTACTCATCAATTTGTATTTATATTTATTAATGTCCTAACAGATTTTCAAACTGAAGTGTACATAAAAATTCAAAGTTACAATCAACAAAGTAAAATACTTTAATAAAACAAACCTTAAGTTTTTTTGAAATCTGTATGTTCACACTATTCACGGAAACCAAAACAAATTTTGCGGTTTCGGTTTTTTGTTTTTAAGCCCGGTTTTGCTCACTGTTTTTAATAACCACTCACGTATACTGTTTTTTTTTATAAATTAAACAAGTACTGGCTTAAAGACCGGGTCACGTCAATAAACTCTTAAGATCATAATAGAATAGCATGGGAACCAATTAATTGTATGAAAAACAATTACGTCTTGTACAAACATTGTTTACTAACAAAAGTAAAGTCTTTACAAATCAGCGGAAAAATGGAATCCTTATTCGTGCGGTGTATGCGAAAGATCGTTCAGTAAATGTAGCAGTTTGACAACACACCGGCAAAAAACAGTACACTTGCGATGTCTGTGATAAGTCGTTCGGTCAAAGCGGCAGTTTAAAGAGACATCGACGCACGCACGCCGGCGAAAAACCGTACGCGTGTGATTTGTGCGACGAGTCGTTCACCGACAGCGGTAGTTCGACAAGACACCGGCGCACGCACTCCGGCGAAAGACCGTATATGCGTGTGACTTGTGCGACGAGTCGTTCATTGAATGTGGCCATTTGACGACACATCGACGCACGCACACTGGCGAAAGACAGTACGCTTGCGAAGTATGTGACAAGTATCGTTCGGTCAAATAAGCAGTTCGACGGAGCATCGGCGCACGCACACCGGCGATAAACCGTACGAATGTGATGTGTGTGACAAGTCGTTCGGCGAGAGCGGCAGTCCGACAAGGCATCTGGCGAAAAATCGAAAGTGTGTCTCGGTGTACAACGTGTCGAACTCTGTATTGATCAAATATTATGCAGTATGATCCAAGGTACGTAATATTTAAACAGGATAAAATCATGTTAGCATATTATTATTAGTTTGGTGGCACGGTTCCGCCGTTAATTATTTCTTGTAGAGTTATTTATTAATATTAAATTGTTAGTTTGTCGTGTGCAAAAATAAATTAGTAGTGTACTTACTCATTTCATAAGGTTTTCAATATTTTAAAAATACAAAGCGGTTTTCAATTTTCAATTTAAAATATTTACAATCGGTAATCATTTTAAGTTTTATTATTGAAAGGAAAATTAGTCATGTTCGTGGATGACCATGGAGCACTAGTTAATTTCGAAGATAATCGGGAAAAATTGAAACATATTGTCGAAATCGATTTACGGTATATCTATGACATGATGAAAAAAAATCTGTTATTACTTAACATAAACAAATCGGTTTGCATGCCAATAGTAACTATACGTACACAGTTTCCTGTTGGATATAACTTTATATTACATTAACTGCCTGTACAGTAGTTGTCGAGTATGTCATTGTAATGCATGTGTTAGATTTGAATTCAATGATCAATCATTGCATACGAAAACGATTCAGAATGGAGACAGTGTGTCATCCTACAAACATACTTGCACAAATAATCAAATTTAATAACTAAAAACCACTGAATATCAAATATCGAAAAAATTTTTAATTCAAACGCCCATCAAATATTAATGTTACTCTCCGGTATACTTTTTTATGTTGAAGGTAGAACAAATCTTTCATTAAAATTTCTATCGTTAGCTATAAAAAGGAAATTTTTTATTAAATCCTAACTGAATAATAATTTTTAGATATCCGGGATTTTGATGAGCTTAAACTTTAAATGCATAGAAATGACAATCATGCCTATGCATCTTTAATATTTTTGAACTTCTATCAATTAAACTTATGAAAAATTTTGTATTCAATTTTCAAGCTTTTTTTACCGAGTGAAAAATTATTATAAAATTTGAAAATGTATCATGGCTCTAAAGTCTAAGTAGCTCAAAAAGAGTTAAAATATTTTGAAAATTTTATTATGCATGAAAAATGGTAATATAAATATTTAGAAAAAATGTCAAGTGTCTACAGTTATTAATTTTTGAGGTACACCAAAAAAATTAAATCGATTTTGCGTGAAAAATCCCCTTTTCCCTTTTTTTTTTGTTTTTCAACCCGGCACTTTTATACTGCGTTTTTAAGCTGGTATTGGGTATTTTTAATTCAACTTCCCGAATGCACAAACTATATTTACTTTTCTATCAGAAAAGATGCTGATGTCGACAATCGGAGCACTTTTACTACCCCATATGTTAATGATCGATAGACAATAAATAAACAAAAAAAATACACATCCTTGTAAAAACAATACATTCATCGCCACGCTCATAATCTAAAATAATGTTAAAAAGTAGCATAATAGCCAGCAGATATTAGCGACACAGGTATGTATACCAGGTATGGTTGATGTACCCAGGTATCATATTATTATTATAGACAGTGATATTCCAAATAAATTCTTGATAAAACGTTTATGAAAAACGTTCATGGCTGTTTACGTGGCATTTTATGAATTCAATATATTACTAAGTTCCTTGACAAATATATAAGTAATACCTACTTGTCCCACTGCCCGATACCTTTAATAGATAGAACATTAAAAAAAAAACCAATTTTAATTTTTAGTTAATAATATTTATTATATTACCTATCTTAGTTATAACTATATAATGTATATTAAAAAAAAAATATTATACAGAAAATACTGAAAATTGAATTTTTGGAAAAATTCAAAATAGCAAATTTGTAAATCTGATTATAAGTAGAATTTTGAAGGTAAAAACATTTATTTAAATCAAGTAGTTTATTTTTAACATTTTTAAAATATAAATATTTTTTTAAGTAAATTCATTTAAAACGTAATAACTTTTTTCAAAATATTATTTTTGGGAATTTCCAGACATGAGTATATTTCTTAAATTATTTAGTAGGTAATCATATAATTTTCACAATTTTTGTTGTGAAAACCTTTAAGTAACATAATTTTTTTTCAGGTCTTCCTTTTACACTCTGTATATAGTAGGTAATATATTGATAAAAATATAAGCTGGCTCATAAAATAATATCGTTATTTATATTAGTTTTACTACTAAATTAATTTCTATATATTTTTTTTATTATTTTGTCGATAGAAATGTTGTTCTATTTTGTTGGTTGTAAACAAGGTTGAAAAAAGATTTTTGGGGAAGTTTGAAAATTTAATTTCTATGCAAAGTAGAAACATTTTAATTTTAGTACGATATCTATAAGAAAATCATAATTTTGAAAATTATAAATTATAGAAGTATTGTTATATTAAAAAATCTGAATTTCGATTTTTTTACTTATACACAGTAGAGAGACAGACAGTTAGTCTGCTTTCTTCGGTAGCGTTCAGTAGATACATTTTTATTCTTTATCGTTGCTAAAAATGTCCGTTTATACGCGTAACGAACCCGTTACCCGTGCATCTAGGTAGGTATACCAAAAGTCTAGCAAAACACTGACTATTAGTCAGATTAGTGACTTGGGAAATAAAATAAAATCACAATGAAGGTTAATGCTTACAGTAACTCTGTGATAATAAATCGCATCAACGTAATAAACAAAACAACATTTTAACGACAAACAATAATTCAAGTTTACGAATTTAATTTACGATAAAAGTCACCGAACGGTGTTATTGTTATGTATGGTCCAATAAACATGTCGGATTAGCACGTAAAAAAGGTGCCAAACCGAAAATGTGTATCGTCCCCTTTTTCCGCCTTTGTTATTTTGTTGATCATAATTTGAAGTATAGTAGAAGTTATGCGCAGACTTAATTATTATAGGACATATTCGCAGTGATTTATCGAATAAAATAGATTAAGTCTACATATTTTGATCATAATGAGCCCACTTGTTTTGTTTTCTTTCAATAATCACGTCTTATCAATCAAATTCGGTGCTTAAAGGTAGTGCGAACACGGAAAAACGATTACATTTGTATAAAGTATTTTCCATCGTTATATTTTATTTCGATGGTGTTTTGTTGAAAGAGCGTAACCCTAGAAAAATCGAAAACAGATTTTTTAGTATCAACATTCAAAATTAGGCATATAATCTGTAAAAATCTTATATTAGATAAGAAATATGTCTAACTGATAACAATTATACTGAACGGAGGCACTGTTTTAATAAAATTAAATTAAACATGAGTGTAAAAAGTAGGTCAGCGCATTTCGGTGGTGGATGTTTGTCCATCGTCCCTTCGGGCCTCGGTCAGGATAGTGTAATTTTACTGTATTCGATTTGAATGCAATGATTGCATTCGATAAAAAACGATTCTGAGCGGACGAGGGAATCTTTTTCATTTAATTTTATTCGTTTCTATGGTGATAAACAAAGTGTTTTAAGAACAGCTTAAGGATTTATATAAATAGGTAATTTATATAATTATAATTATAATTTATTATTGGGAAATATCATAAAAATTAAAAAAAATATAAAATACAAGAAAAAGCTCATAAGTCGCTCATATGTTTTGAAAATTTTACCGTGTCTAAGTAAGGCTAATATAAGTAAAAAACTCAAATTTCAAGTTTTTACGAACGTTTTTAACCTAATTACAACAAAAAACTCCCAAAATTAAAATGTCTATAAATAGCTAAAAAATGGCTAAAATTTTCCGAACTTTAAACCGCAAGTAACAAAATCCAAAATACAACAAAAAATATCTTTTGTCATTTTTCATTTGAAGCAATATTTCTGGTATAAAACGTCGTCCGTAATTATTTAATATAAAATCGTGAAATCGTACGTTTTTCCCCTTTAACCACTTTTATTTCGAGTAGCGTTTCGAAAATCGAAAAATGACCTCTCTAAAGTACCAGCTCAAGAACATTACCTTTCAGAAAAGATGGTATACTTGATACTTTTGAGCAAGTTTAGAGGGAGAAAAAGTGTTTACAGAATAAAAAAGAAAAAGAAATAAACATCATTGTAAAACCATTACATTCCTCATCGCTCCGCTCAGAATCTAAAAGGGCGTTCTCCACACAAATATCATACATAATATTATATTTTATAGAACACCCAAATAAAACACCGTCGCTGTCGTTAATATTTGACTCTGTATATTTCGTATTTTAAATTGTTTAAGTATCGAAATTCTATTATTTAACATTTAATAACTTTCCTTTCGACTATCCCGTACATACTTAGATTCAACGAAAATAATTGTCTAACATTTCTTAACTTAATAACCCTATCGTTTCGGACCTTAATATCTGCATACATACAGACTGATTCAACCAAGCACGAACAATTTTTTCCATTAATAACCTGATTTTTGGAATTTTTAAATATACTCAGACCATTTTTTCAAATTCTTGAATTTGTTTATTTTACTTCAGAAGTCTCGTGTAGTCGTGTGATGATTCAAACTTCTGCTTTTCAAATGAGACCCCCCCCCCCCTTTTCTTTGCAAATTATTTAGTGGACGATTTTCTTTGAAATATTGATGTATCAAAATCAAAATTCTAATGAATAGTTTCTGAGTTATTAATATTATGTTTATACTAAGGATAATAATCTGTCTACGTCCACTTCGTTGCCCGAAAAATAAAATACCACCTCTTATATGATTCAAATGTTGTTGAATTCGGTATTTAATACTCGTTGTAAGGATGTTTAAAACTTAAAAAAAAGAAAAGATTTAAGTTAAACTTTGATTTTTATTTGATTTTCAACACAATAATAAAATGTTGCATATTTTATCACGCTTATTACGTTTAACTTACATTAAAATGTATATTTATTTATTTTATAAAATGCCTATGAAAAAAAATAAAATATCAATATCACTTTTATAGCTGTCCCACCCGGCGTCTTCCATACCAAGAATTGTTTTTTTTTATAAACATAGGTATTTCTTAAAAAAATATATATGCCATATTCTTACAGAGCACTAGAGGAACCAAAATTCTAAATTTCAAGTTCATATGTTTTGTTATTTTGCGATAGTGAAGCGAATGCGTTAAGACTGAGTTATTTTGCTAGAAAAATGGCGTGACTGGTGTATTTTTTATTTTATTTTGTTGGACTGATGGGCGCCACAGTTGTACTATAATTTTCGTAGTTTTTATTTAATTAATCAATTATTTAATCCTTTCTCATTAAATGTCTAATCTACACACAGAACACTTGCGTTTAAAATAAAATCATACTATTTGATTCGATAGAACTTCAGATATAGCTGTCCAAAGAAATCACCTTACAAACAAACCCCTATTTTACACATTTAGTGGTTGAATTTCAAAAAACTGTTCTTAAATTACGTCTCTTACGTACTTACCTGCTGAATTTCAGTTTCGTAGGTCAAGTAGTTTTCGATATTTCATGTTAGTCAATAGTGACTTTCGCATCTATAACATAATATAAGTGAGAAAAATAACCATTTATATAGAAAAAATATTAGAAACTCTACAATTATTATATTATACTAATATATAACAATTCATAAACAAAAAAATAATTTATAGAAAGAAAAATCCAATTGAAAAGGGCGTTTCAGGTTTTTCAATATTTACCTACCAATTTTCCGGGAAACTCTTCTAATGTTTTTCTCCGTGAAAGAAGTTAGCATTGTCACATGATTATCGTTCAGTGGCACAAACAATTGTTATTAATAAAATTATTAAAAGTATTCGAAAATACGGTCTTCCAAGTGTATTTAGAAATTCAAAAAACTCAGAAATTGAATATATGCATAATTTTAGCATACAAATAGAGTGACCATACTTAAAAAATTACCTTATATGTTAATATATTAATGTATTAATGTGTTATAAGAATTAACCGAGTATACTGCAGTAAGTAGGTAGGTATATACCGTATTTATATAACTATACAGTTCACCAACCTGTTGATTATGATTCTTATATTCTAAAATCTAAATATTATTATTTATTATCGACTATAATATAGTATATCGACGATATAGTCACTATATCGTTGTGTATAGTTTATTCCTTATAAATGTTGTAACTTGTAATCTTGTAGATGTGTAAAGTATTTAATAAAAACTGATGAAAATAAATCAAACTTAACAGACGTGAAATTCGCAATGGTTTCTTCTGACGAGAATTGTTTATTAGGAACTACCACAATAACAGCTAGTTATTATACCAGCCATCTTGCAATTATTATTATAGTAGTGTTATACAACAACTTGAAGAGCTTTTTTTCTATTAATTTTATCCGTATTAATATTGAAATACAATCAAACTAAGGAGACTTACAAGTTACAACTGTAAATTGTAAGTTATAAGTGCTGAAACATTAACAAAAACAAAACAATAATTGGGTTAGGTACTTGTTGTTGATATTACACAAGTAATACGATTATATCTGGTTTCATCAACTTATCATAATTTGTCAATGTACTATTATAGATGGAAAATATTTCACGCAAAGCCTTCCATATACCCCTTTAGCTTAGCTTAGGTACCTTTTTTTAACGACCTTAATAAATATCGATTACACCTTACACGCTTTTTATGCCACATTTTATTGATAATTGACATTATTACACGTACGTTTGGCCAGATCCCCCCCCCCTCTAAAGGAAAATCTATAAACAAACTATAAAGATATTTAGCACGTAATTCGCACGAATTCACACGCCTAATTTGAAAATTCTCACAACCTTCTTTCCCCTCGAAAAACAAAAAATTCACGAGGAGGGGGGCCAGCAACACGTCTCACCAGCCCCCCCTCCGGTGTTCCAAATTAACGTTTTCTGAATTTTTCTTTTGCAGACATTTAGCGCGTAATTCGCACGCCTTGTTTGAAAATTCGCAAGACCTTCCTTCCTCTCCAAAAACAAAAAATTCATTTTTATTCAATATGGAATTTTTATAAAGGTCTTTTGTCAAGATAGATTTTTTATTCAATCATGATTTTGTCCATGGTACTTAGATTATTTTTATTTAATATAGATTGTTTATTAAAAATAGATTATTTATTATTAATTACAGGTGTTTTACTTATTTTTTTTATAGATTTTTTATTCCACTAGGCATTTTTATTCAATCAAAATTTTTTTATAAATTAGATTATTTTTTATTAATTACAGTTTTTCAAGTGTTTTTATAGATTTTTTAATCAACTATGCTTTTTTTAGGTTATACATACTATATTGTAATTAAATATTTTTCTAAACTTACCATTATAATGTTGATTGAATAAAAAATCTATAAAAAAAGTCTAGGTAAAACATATAGTTAGTAAAAAATAATCAATTTTTAATAAACAATCTATAATAAATAAAAAACATTAGTAGAAATTGTATTCAATAAAAAAATAATGTAAGTAGAATAGAAAAAATTGTTTTAAAAAAAATTTGAATGTATAAAAAATCTATAAAAAAAGCCTTAGTAGAATGCCTGTAGTTATTAAAAAAATAATCAATTTTTAATAAACAATCTATATAAAATAAAAATCTATATTAAACAAAAAACCTGTATTCAATAAAAATAATCTAAGTATAATAGAAAAAAATGTTATTGAACAAAAAAGCTTAATTTATTGTCAAATCTATAAAAAAAAAGCCTGAGTAAAACACCTACAGGGTGATTCATTAAGAGTAAAACACTCATTATTTCAAAAAGTATTACTGTTTTTAAAAATATTCGTGTGTCGGCGACCTCGAGTTTGCGACGTCCGCGATCCCGTAACCCTACCGCCGGTGGCCGGAGAACGAGTGTTGGTGACTTACCGCCGATCACCCCAAAAGTGGACTTTCACGTACCTTACCTCGACCCCACATCGCTTCGCCTTGACTGCTGCCCTCGACCGAGGAACGGAGGTGCCGGGTTCTGCGGACGCTTTCCCATCGTTAGTTGCAACCTAGGCATATGACCACACGCCCGGCCCGTTTTACTCCCCTCCACGCGGCGGCCGCGAATCGCCTTATCCGCCCGCGTGGAGTTACTGCGTGGGTTGCCTGTTCAACTCCCGGATCAAGCCTGCCGTCCAGAACCTCTAACATAGTCCTCGCCTCAAATGAGCCCTCGGTCGGAAGGTCGTCTTGAACGACCTCGATGTCACCGCCGTTCACCGTGTCCTCTTTATCTCCGCACCGCAACACAACCTTTCCGTTTACGGAGGGGGGTCGTCGGGCTGTACGTGCGGCACGGAGGACAGCGTTTCGGACACCAAGAAAACCATAGCGTCCACCAACTGATCGACGATGGCGACCACCCGTTTATCTCTGTCCACATTATCGGCGTCGGTGTCCAGGTGTAGATGTTCTTCGTAGCCAAATCCCATGGCTACGATGTCCTGGACCACCGACTGGACGGTCGCCTCGATTTGGTTTTCACCGGAATCAGACACCACTGCCGCGATGACGTCTTCCATCACCTCTTCGATCACATTGTCGATGTTTTCGTTTTCGTTTGACATGATTGTGATGTGTGTGCGAGTGACGTCGAATGATAAATATTGCAAATGAACGAATATTGAGATTTCGTTTTACGCCGTTGTCGAGAAAATCAATTATCTCGCAGACGACGGTTATACCGTGCGTAGCAGCGAGTACTTACTAATCGGCCAGTATGATCATATGATTTTTGGCCTGTCTATTTTACTAAGGACCAACAACCGATTTTTTTTATTAAAACCCGATTTACAAATTGGCATTTTTGATCTGTATAAAGTATGAAAAAATACCGACGCCGCACTTGTGCCGCTCTGCGATTTACGCCGCGGTTTACCGGAACAAACTAGACGAAAAAAAAAATCATAATAATAATATTTAGGAAGTGTCACTACTGGGTAGCTTCTTTCATCAATCCCATTCATGTTAATGTAATATTTTAGCCCATATTGTTATTGTGTCCCCAGGGTACCAGATTGTATATTTTTTTTAAAATAAAAAAAAAAAATAATAATAGTGTAATAATATCATATTATCTATCTATCGTTAATCATCATCATTATATTGTTATACACTGTATCGATAATGTCGTTATTGTTTTTTATAATATTACAAAATATATTAAATATCTTATAGCATAAGACAGTGTATATGACGTCCGCCCGGCGCTGGCGTCAGAGTGTCGGCGGCCGCGAGATTTATATATTGTAATATTATAAAAACAATACAAAATATACGTTTTATTATTATCGTACATGCTATATGTATACATTATATGAGATCAAAGACCCCGCCCGTCAAAATAAATCAGTTATCTATACTTATAAAATCCAAATACCACTCACTCACTGATCACTGTATCTCAAAAACTACTCAACGTACAGACTTGAAATTTGGAATAGGGGTTCTTCTCATATTTTCACCGGGCAATAAGAAAGGATTTTCAAAAATGTTGCGTTTTAGTGGAGTAATTAACAATTATAATTATTCACCGCCAATACGTATTGTGCGGCACGGCGGCCCGCGGGTTTCCAGCTACCTGCAACCTATTGTCACTAAGGTTAGGTTAGAGGTTGCTTTAGTTATTGTGGGACAGGATTTTGAAAAAAGAGATATAATTCTTCAAAGTAGAGACACCAAGTTAGTGAGAATAAATGAAACCCATCGTGCTTACGACGCTTTTCAGTACCCTCTTATGTTCTGTCGTGGTGAAGATGGGTATTCCATCAAAATACCTCAGCGTGACCCAAGTTCTAAGATATCTCTTAAAAAAACAGTTTCTGCTTCCGAATTTTACTCTTATCGAATTATGGAAAGACAAGGGCAAAATAACTACATGTTACTATACCGTAGTCTTCTCAATCAGTTTTTGGATGATATGTACGCTAAGATAGAAACAGAAAGGCTTAATTTCATTAGACACAACCAAAGTAAACTGAGAGCTGAAAATTATGTGCATCTCAAAGACGCAATGTGTAAAGGAGATGGACAAGTTTCAGAGATTGGCAAAATAGTTGTGTTACTTTCCAGTTTCACAGGAGGACCCCGTTATATGCACGAGAGGACTCAGGACGCCATGACATACGTTCGCCACTATGGCCGTCCTGATTTGTTCATTACGTTCACATGTAATACTAAGTGGATTGAAATTGAATCTTCCTTACACGATGGACAAAAGCCTCAAGATAGGCATGACATAATAGCTAGGGTTTTTCACTTGAAAGTTAAAAAAATCATTCATCTTCTAACTAAAGGTTCTATTTTCGGTTCCTGTAGGTGTTACATGTTCACAGTAGAATGGCAGAAACGGGGTCTGCCACATGTGCATATACTTCTATGGCTACATGAATTATGCCTTCTGACATTGACAGTGTTATAAGTGCAGAAATTCCTGATCCCGAACTTGACCCTCTCCTTTATGACATCGTAAAATCTACTATGATTCACGGGCCATATGGACATTTGAATAGAAAATCACCATGCATGCTCAATGGTTCATGTAGCAAGAGATATCCACGTCCATTTTCCAAGGATACGCACACTGCAGATGACGGATATCCCCAGTATCGAAGGCGGGCTCCATCTAATGGCGGATTTTCGCTTGAAATTAATGGAGTAAAAATTGATAACCAATGGGTGGTGCCTTATAATCCTGTTTTGTCCCGTACATTTATGGCTCATATTAACGTTGAACTGTGCAACTCTGTGAAGTCCATAAAGTACATATGCAAGTACGTAAATAAAGGAAGTGACCAAGCAGCGTTTTGTTTAGAAAACGAGCAGGATGAAATATCCAAGTATGAAGCAGGGCGCTATATTAGCAGTTCTGAAGCTGCTTGGAGAATCTTACGTATCCCCATCCACGAGAGATTCCCTCCTGTTATGCATCTTTCTGTTCATCTCGAGAATGGTCAAAGAATTTACTTCACAACTGATAATGCCTCAGAAAAAGTTCAGAACCCTAATAGTACTACACTTTTAGGATTCTTTGAGCTATGTAAAAATGATTCTTTTGCAAGAACGCTTTTGTATAGTGAAGTTCCAGCTTATTTTATTTGGAAAAATAACAAGTTTAGCCGAAGAAAGCAAGGAAATGGTGTCTCAGGTCATCCAGGAGTTAAACAAGATCATGTGATTGGTAGAGTCTATACTGTACACCCTAACAATGCCGAATGCTATTACTTGCGACTATTACTTCATGAAGTACGTGGACCGACTTGCTTTAATGATCTCAAAACAGTGTCTGGAGTAGTTCATCATTGACACTCATTGGGACCGAACTCTAGAAGAAGCCACTATTATTGATTCTCCACAAAAAATCCGTCAACTATTTGCTGTTTTATTAGTGTTTTGTCAGTTAGTTGACCCGTTAAAACTTTGGGAAAAACATAAGGACAGTATGTCGGAAGATGTGAAAAGACAATTGGTAAATGATTACCCAGATATTGATATTGAAACCATTGTGGACGTTGTTCATAACAAATGCTTAGTGCTGCTAGAACAGGTCGTCTTTTCGATGGGTAACCATTCACTTCATCAGTTTGGACTTCCTTCACCATCTCACGATGCGAGTGAATTAATTGTTAATCGTGATTATCTGAGAGAACTGTCTTATGACGTAGAACAGCTTTCTAAATTAGTTTATCACAACATAACAAAGCTTAATCCTGAACAAAGTCAAGTTTATTACGAAGTTATAAGAAGTGTTGATTCAGATTCTGGACGTGTTTTTTCTTGGATGCTCCTGGTGGAACAGGAAAAACGTTTTTAATGAATCTGTTGCTAGCTAGCGTAAAAATGCACAAAAAAATAGCGATTTCTGTCGCTTCCTCTGGAATAGCAGCTACTTTGTTGGATGGTGGAAAGACCGCTCACTCTGCTTTTAAACTTCCTATCAACTTAAATTTTTCTGAAACTCCTTTATGCAACATTTCAAAACAAAGTGATGCAGCACATGTACTTAAGGAATGCAAGTTAATAATTGTTTGGGATGAAGCTACAATGGCTCACAAGGGAGGAGTAGAAGCATTGGATAGAACTCTCCAGGACATCAGGAGTAGTAATCGCCTAATGGGTGGGATGACCGTCTTAGTGGCTGGGGACTTCAGGCAAACACTACCTGTTGTTCCTCGAGGAACTCGTGCTGATGAGGTAAGGGCCTGCCTTAAATCATCCTACCTATGGCCTAAGATCCAAGTTAAATCCTTACGAGTCAACATGAGAGTGTACCTTAGAGGCGATCCTGAGGCAGAGGATTTTTCCAACTTACTCCTTCAAATAGGAAATGGAGATTTACAAGAAGATGATGATAGGAAAGTGAACATTCCAAACAATTTGTGTTCAGTCGTCAAAGATCTAAAAAGTTTGAGTGAGCAAATATATCCGAATTTAAATATTTTACATTCAGAAAACCTGACTTGGCTGAACGAAAGAGCCATTCTTACACCAAAAAATGACACTGCAGCAAGCATCAACGACTCCTTATTGGACCAGCTTCCTACTGAAATGGCGAAATATTCATCTGTGGACTCTGTTGTGGAGTTAGATGATGTAGTTAATTACCCTGTAGAGTTCCTTCACACTTTAAATCCACCAGGAATTCCACCTCACAATCTATGTTTAAAAATTGGAGCTCCAATAATGCTATTGCGTAACCTTATACCTCCAAAACTTTGTAATGGCACACGACTTCGGGTAAAGACCTTACATAAACATGTAATTGAAGCAACTATCTTTACAGGCTGCGGTAGGGGAGAAACAGTTTTTCTACCAAGAATACCTTTAATTCCATATGACTACCACTTTCAATTCAAACGGCTACAGTTTCCCATAAAGGTATGTTTTGCCATGACAATTAATAAAGCTCAAGGACAGTCTTTTAAAGTGGCCGGAGTGGATTTAAGGAATGACTGTTTCTCCCATGGCCAATTATACGTAGCCTGTTCACGTGTAAGCTCTCCTGATAGTCTGGTAATACTGCTTCCCGAAGGAAGAACCAAAAATATTGTATACAAGGAGGTACTATAAAAAATGCGTAAACAATCGAAAAGAAGAATGTATTTTTAAATGTAAATTATATAATATTTAAATTTGTAGCCACATGTGTAATTATATGGGTAATATTGTTGAGTGCTATATATTTGTTATGCTTAGTCAATTGTTTTTGCTTTTTTTTCAACGCTTCCAGAGTGTTTTACACCTCATAGGAGTTTTTCCGGGAAACGCCGGGTAATTCAGCTAGTATGTATTATATTAGAGTAATATACTTAAAAGACGTTACAAACGATTGACGGTGAAAAAAAAACTGTAAGAAAACAATATTAATAATATAATAATCGTAACCGGCCTAAAAACGTCGTACGAGCGAGCATAATAACGACACAATATTATACGTTATGACATGTATAATACATTTACAAAAACTGGTTTTTATCGAATAATTATTTCGTTATATAGAAACATCAGATTCGTTATTTGGAGATAAATTTACGTGTAATTAACAATGAAGGTCATAGTTCTTAAAAATATTTCGTTAAACAGAAAATTTCGTTAAATGGAAGTTCGTTATATGGAAGTTTCACTGTATATTATATATTTTATACATATATTGCCTGTATTTAGGTTATTGAGGTATATATATAGATAACCTAACCTAACCTATATATCATACGGTTATGATCCGACACGTCGAAACAGTTCCCAGCCGACCTCTCGACTGAACGTATTATGACCGGTGCTGGTATATGATATTCGAGATCACTCGACGACCGCGCGATGCAGCATCCTCTTGATTCATAAATTATCGTCAACTGGTAAAAACTGTTCACTATATTATAAATGTAATAAAATAATAATATCACATTGTATCGTGTACGATATGAGTAGAAGGATTAATTTATTATTGAGACATCCGAATCGCTGCGAACGCTTGGAAATACGATTTCTTAAAATAATTCAAAAAAACGATATTATTTATTTATTAAATATTACGAGCCCTATCATAGGTGAGGATAAGGTCCGAATTTAAATGCACTAAAAACTATCAAAAAATGCCTTTTAAACGAGATAATCACAGGTGCGTGAAGTTAGCGGAAAAATTCGAGCACTGATTTCCGCTATAATACCATTATTTAGTGCTCAATTAGTGCTATTCAACCGTAGCGTTTTGGAAATGAGTGCTATACCCAGTAAAAAGTTACAAAGTGGTTTACCTTTCTCCGCGAACTTCACGTGACGGGTTCAACATCAGCACCAAAATCAGCTATAGCGCCAAAATGTAGTTATGATGTAGTGTTATTCGGTACCGTTTTCAAAATTAAAGTAATTGCTTTAACATTTTTTTTATAGGGATTCAACTACGCAACCGATATGGAACAATGGTTCAACTTTTGACATTTTTAACATCTTTATCTTGACTATAAACTAATAATAATACAAAAACTAAATACCTAACTTAGCAAGCACGCACAATAAATAAACAGTATACTGGAAATGAATGCGGTCGCGATTTATCTCCTCCAATAGCAGACCAATATTAGTAAGTTGTTAATTTTGTTGAGTAATGACACCACATTCTATAATTGCCGACGGTGGATAAAGACGTTATCGCTTTAATATTATAGTATAGAACACGATTGGACATTATAAGGTACGGATGAAAAATCCTTCAAACTATAGGAAGATATATTATGAAAACAATATTTAGCTTGGTATAATATTTTTAATTTCTTATTTTACACTAAAAGCTCGTAAGTATAGGTACTAAAAATTAATAAAATTACCTGGAATGGGGAAAATTGCAAAAAAAAAAGGTTCATATTTGAAGTATCAGAAAAAGTGAAACGTATTATGTACTTGGAACGTCTGATGTCCGGGAGCACCCAAAAAAAAAATGCACTTTCCGTCGAAAAAAGGGAACTACTCATTATTACTATTCGCCGCAGGTGGATTTCCCGTCTCGATTTCATTTATCGCCCGGAAAACGCCGCGGGTATAGTATATAAGTACCTCTGGTTAGCCTCTGGTACCTATATATGACAGTTAGTCAAATTATAAACCTATATTTTGGCTTCTAAAAACGATTTCTCGAGTAGATTATCTTATTAATTTATATCGCAGTAGCTTTATTATATATATATGCATATTATTTTAAAATCAAAAGGCGAACCTCGCCGCGGGACGTTTTGTCGTTCAAAAAAGTAAAAACTTAAAAAATTATAATGATAAAAAATATTTAAAAATATAATAATTTAATAAAAACGTTGTTTTTTTAACAACTTAAAACTATGTAAAAAAATATTTTCAAAAACATTAATACTTTTTGAGATAATGAGTGTTTTACGCTTAATAAATCACCCTGTATAGTAAATAAAAAAAAAATCAATTTTTAATAAACAATCTATAATAAATAAAAAAACCTTAGTAAAAACTGTTCAATAAAAAAATAATCGAAGTAAAATAGAAAAAATATAATAACCGTACTTAGCATAATTTATTCGCTTATTGTGTTAATGGGAATTTCCTCAAGATCATTCAACTTTCCAAATATTTTGACTTTATTCTCAGCTATTAAATATAGATTTTTTATTCAACTAGGCTTTTTTTTTATTATTTAATTAACATTTTTTTATTCAACTAGGATTTTTTAATCTTATTTAAATTAAACTAAATTAATTTAATTTTTTTATTCATTTCAAAATCTTGACAAAAAACCTTTATAAAAATTCTATATTGAATAAAAATGAATTTTTTGTTTTTGGAGGGGAAGGAAGGTCGTGCGAATTTTCAAACTAGGCGTGCGATTCCCGCGAATTACGTGCTAAATGTCTGCAGAAGAAAAATTCCGAAAATGTTAATTTGGACCACACAGGGGGGGGGGTATAAGGTTATCACCGCGTATACCCATCTGGTACAAAAAAATAAATTACAATACCAAATTAATAAGAAACGATAAGAAAACAGTGCTAGGTAAAATCAATAATAATTAACCACTAATGGATGATTATACTCTACGATGTTATATTAACTTTTAGCGCACCTTATTTTGTTTTCTCTGTCTAACCTCTTTGACCCGTCCGCTACCAATAGATAACCACAGTGGTATATTTAGTTAACAGAAGTCGTGGTTGAAGTTAGATATGTTTTAGTGAAGGTGACAAAAAAGTTCATATTAATTTAAAAATGTATTGTAAGACATTATATTTTAAAAATAATTATTAGATAATAATATAATAATTTAATTATTATAAATATCTTATTGGGTGGGGGGGGGTCTCCCTAATTCCTAGCTCCTCTAAATAGCGCATAACATGATTTTCACGGGAACAAAATCTATCACATAATGAAGAATTAATACATGTATCTAACTCTCAAGTATGACAATGAAGCCAAATAAACTGTAATGTATTTATCAAACATAATATTTTTTTCGTCGCGTATACTATACAAGTTTTTCTGAGCACAGTTACGTATCCAGGCAATCATTTTGCATTTAGATTTAATGCGATCATACAAAATCAGAACGATATTATGTCGATAAGGTATTCAACTTTTTAATATTGTCATTGAATTCGAATCACGAATATAACATAAAAATATTGAGGAATTACGATTTAATTCTAAACATTGTGATAAATTATTTTATTATATTGTAATGCTGTGTGAATCTATCTTCGTAGAACATGAATTTAAACGACAATAATTTACGCATTATCATTATTGATATAAATTTATAAAATATTATTATATGTCCCATGTTAAAATGCTCGGGTCAACAAAACACTATTACTACGAACAATAAATTGTAGTATGGTAATTGATTTGTATTAAAATTGTTTTTGAGTTTTATCTGCGAGTACATAGGTTAGGTTAGTGTTTAACCATCAATATTACATTCAACGATATATATCTTAATAAGCAATAACGGAGTGTTTTGAAGATTAATGTTAAATAATATGTTTTATTAAATCAACAATGGTTTTTATTATCAGCTATTCTATATGTAATAGTGTAGTACCTACTGAAGTATTAATAAAAATAAGTCATTATCTTGAAGTACGTTTTCAGATGTTGATTTAGTCGTTACCATGGTAACATATTATGTTTACCGTTGATGCTGTGAGCCTGTGAGTCGTTGGTAACGAAACTATCAGAAACCCCAGCCTATTAGCTTATTATAAATTTAACTACATAAATTATATAGGCAGGTATTAATTTATCTGAAAACATTTTGTTTTATAGGACAAGAGTTAAGAATTTTTTTAATGGTAATATGATTAGTAAGTGTAGTAAGTACTAGTGTATTACGCTATACTCATGTGTTATGAGCTAAAATAAATTATGTTATCTTTGCAATTATTGTTATTTTGACAAATATGAAATATGTTTACAAAGAAACAAGATTAATCGCAAATAGTACGACTTGGTAGTATAGTTATTTAGTTATTCATGATGGCGGTGATATGAAATAAAGATACAATATTGTAATTGCATGGTGTCCACAAGTGACAGGTGATATATTCTGAGGTTGATTTCTCACTAACTTTAAATGTCTTAAGATTAAATTCACGACTTGCTAATTTTATTGTTAGCAGTAAAAACAAATTGTTTAATGTACTATGTAGAAATCATATTGTTTCTATAGTGATTTCTATGCATTATAAACTGTGCATGCTGTAATATTGTTAGGTTACGCGTATGAAACACATTGGTTCAAAAAGTACTGAAATCAGCATTGATAAATTTTAATTTTAGTCAAGTGAATTTATAATTACCATCTAAAATAAAATAGTTAATAATAGAAAAATATAATAATTATTGCGTGATTGATTTCAAACCATATCAAGTTATATCGACTTACAAAGATTTGCAGGAAGTTTGTGTTTAGCATCCTTATATAGGTCAATCTATTATGTCTATCTGCCCTATTAATTCGTTGACGATTTGATATGGTCATCATTATTAATAAATCAGTTGCTTTTATAAATATTTATTTATATTTAGATATACATTCGTTTCTATGCCTTATTAATTTAAAGATATTTTTGTGTGATGATGATAGCTGTCTGATAAATTTGGAGCTTTTATTTTGGAATATTCTAATTGGTACGTTTAGACAACTGTTGACAATAATAAACTTAACAAAAGACCAACGAAACTATAAAAGGCAAATTAAAATTTGTAGTTATGAATCTATAATATATATAGCTACTAGCTGGCCCTGTGCACTTTGTTGCCCTTAAAAAATGACAACCCTTTAAAAAATTGTGATTGTTCAAATCCTTTTGGATGTAACTCGCAGCAGTAAGTGCAATTTAGCCACCTTGCGGACATTGTGCGACAGCATATCAAGTAGATATGTATATCTAATATATAAAAATATCGTGCCACAGTGTTTGTTATTGAACTCCTCCGAAACATCTTGACCGAAACTAAATAATATTCTAATTATTAATAGGTGTATAAATCTCTAATGAAATGGATCAAGTATAATAGAGAAAATCGGAATAAACATTTACCAGACTTAATGGAATACTTTCGGTTACCAATTGTTTCCCATCAATTTTGTGTACTGTTGATAAAGAACCACTTTTGAAGTTAAATAACAACTGTAACTATATGTATATGTCTATATAATATTTTCATATTTGATTTTCTTATTTTTTCAAAATATATTATGTTGGTAGGTAGAAAATATTTATATGAAGCTTATGATGTTCATACAGTACTTGGTACTGAGTTAGAAGCACCAAATTTTACTTGTTGCAGTATGTTTTAATTATGAGCGAAAGAGCCAAACCCCATCATCCGCTTTTGTTTAACATAATCACAAATCAGTGGAAAAGTGTATCAATAATTATACCGCTAAATAGTTATGGTGAAACTTTATTTACTCGGTGATGGTTTGAGTCGAAAATATGACCGGATTTAATGAAATATTGAGAATTACTCTTAATACCATCAAGATCAAATATGCGACCATTATCGAGTAAATAAGTTTCACTATGACTATTTAGTGGTATTGGTATAGTTTTCCACTGATTTGTGATTATGTTAAACAAAAGAGGAAGATGGTTTTGGCTCTTTTTTTCTGCACATTTGTTCAACTCTTTCAGCCAGCTCATCTCGATCATAGTCTTGCTCCCGTTGCAATTCGCGATTGAATGTATCATGCGTGGGCTTACAACATGAGTAGCTGAGAGAATGTTCAAACGACCAATGTTGGCCGTGTAGCGATGGCGTCACGCAAGTGGATGTACACGTCTGATCGTAATATAGACTGATTGAGACGCTCCATTAATATTCAAACTAAAAAAAAAATAATAATAAATGAATATTATTCTCAACTCCTATAACACATAGCAACCATTAGTAAACAAAAATGTCTATATCAAAATTCCTGTTTGAGCACCTACCGTGGGTGATCAATTCCCTTTTTAAATTAGCCTATGACACTCACAAATGATGTGGCTTTCTATTGGTGAAAGAATTTTCGAAATCGGTTCAGTAGTTCCAGAGATTACCCTCAACAGCGGTAACTAACAACTCCTCTTTATATAATAATATAGATAAGTTATATATGTAAGTTGTTATACATATATATAATATATAATATAAAGCTAAGCAGTTTGTTTGTTTGAACGCGCTAATCTCAAGAACTACTGGTTTGAATTGAAATTATTTTTGTGTTTAATAGTCCATTATCTATTGAGGAAGGCTATAGGCTATATAACATGACGCTACGACCAATAGGAGCCAAGGAAGGTGCTGAAACAGGTATTTTGAAATTTACGATGGAAATGTTTGTCTATAAATGGTTGCTATTGGTTATAAATTATAATTTATAGGAGAAATAATTAGTGGAAATTGTATTTATTTATTATTGGTTGCCAATGGTTGATCGGGCAGATGAGGTACAAGCATGCATCAAATCGAATTTTCGCCCATTGCCTACCAGGGTGGTTGAGTTGCATTTATTGCAGCGAGTTACACCCAAAAGGAGTTGAACAATCACAATTTTTTAAGAGTTGTCATTTTTTACGAAGTGGGATTAGCTAGTTATTAAATACAATTAACTGACCCATGTTTGATAAGATGGGTTTTTCTTTATTTTTAAATGTTTTTATTCCCATACATAACCATATTGAGGTATGTTAAAATTACGTTGTCGGTTGTTCATTTTTATTCATTTAATCACATTGTCTCATCAATCATATTCACACATTTAATGCGTGCACTTTTGATAAAATACTTTTACCATTTATTTAATTTCACAAAAAAACATAGTTGAGTACTTGTACAAAAAAGTATTTTAATATAAATATAAATAAAGTAATTCTTATTACTTCTAGATTCTGAGTTGAGCGATGATGTACGCGAGTTTTATTTTTGTGGATTTATACATAATTTATAGTAGAAAAAATGGCAAATTTCAAAATGTTCAACTTAAATATGTTTTCTGGTAAGAAAGTGAATCTAATTGATACTTTTAGAAGGTAAAAATTAAAAAAACCCAGTACTTTTCTTAATGTTTGGGGAAAAAAATGTAAAATTCAGAAAATGAGATTGCCAGGTACTTGAAATGTTGAACAAATGCCTATATTAGCATTTTGTATACATGAATATAATTTTAAAAATATTTGACTCTTTTAAAAAAATTTAAATTTGATTTTTTTTGTTTTATTTTTAACTCGGTAAAAAATCATGAAAATTGAATACAAGATTTCTCATAAATCATGATTTATGACTAACAAATGTTGGAACTAGAAATTTTAAAAAATATCTAATATGATAAGGTAGGTACACTACACACCTACTGTATAGTATAGTGGTTACCGGTACTTTCTCCTATTTTCTTATAAGAACTAATAACTATACGGAAAAAAGTAATTGAATATTTAAACACTTGATAAAAGTCTATCTCGAGACTAGAATAATTTATAAGCACTTTTTTTGATCTGAAAAATGTTTTGTAACCAGTTTTAATTATTAATAACATTAATAATTCTAATTAATCACCAGAACAACATGATTTTTTTATTCTAGTAATTATTTAATTAATTCTTTTAGATTATTAACGAAGACAATTTGTAAAAGAAAAGTTTTTCAAGTTGTATATACTTAAACTTATTAGGCTGGTACGTGTTAATTTCAACGAAATCATCAGAAAAAGTAATTTGCAGTTTCTATATGGTATAGCACAATAGTGTTTATTCTACATACTAAATGTAAAATATTTCTCATTAAATCACTCAAAAATTCATCAATGTATAGGTAATATTTATAATTTACAATGACACATTACTACAAATGACTATCATTAATCACAATTGTTTGACTTAAATTTAGCGTAAATAGCTTTTAAACGATACATATTTTAATCCAGTATACCGAAAATACATTTTCATTAAGTCATACAAAATATAGACATAATATATAACGTAATACTATTATACTATACAGTAGTAATAGAGTTTAATCAATTCCAAGTATTTACATTATATAAATTTCATTATAATTCGTTTTTTCTATCTATAAGCTACATCTATATTATTTACTGGATAATGCCCAATTATACATTATAAGCCCTAAATTATTATAATATAATATTTTTTGTAATAAAATAAATTGTAATTGGTTGTGCTTGATAAAAAAAATTGCAAGTTTTAACATTATTTTTGTGAATTAGAGTAACGGAGTAGCTTTCTGTACATCTGTATATAAATAAATAAGATTAAAATCTATTTTATTTGTTTTTAACTTGTTTAGACATAGTGTTTTGTAGACTCTAGTATCTACTGGATAGTGAGTAAATAACATTACGATTTGTGATTGAATTTATGAGGGTTAAATATATCATTAAAGATTTTCCTTTCTTAGTGTTTCAAATATTTAGGTAGGAAGGATACTATTTCTTTTGTACGCTAAATGTGTTGTGTAGTTTGTGCACAATGCAGAACCTTTTTGTATAGTTTTTAAAAATTAATTATGACAATGGTTCAAAACTTATGTTATAATGTTGATAAAATAACGGATTTTTTGTCTTAATAATGTTTGGTGTCCTAACAATTTATAGAATATAATCTATTATATTATTAATAATTTATTATATAATATAATTTGTATACATAGGTAGTAACAAATTCAACGAACGTATCCGAACAACAATAACATGTCAGTATGATTTAACGTCAAGCCAACAACGAAAGTTTATGGCAATTTTTTGACGATTTGTCTGCCTGGCGGAAACACCATAAATTCTCGTTTCGTCGTTTCGTACTCTAAAAAATAAATTCTTTTGATGTTTCTTTTTATAATTGTATCTATTGAAAAAAAATATTGAATAATCATCAAATATATGAACTTTAATACGGACATACGGTAGAAAGAAATTCAAACTAAAAATTCGGTATTATTCAGAAAATTTAAAATCCAGATGTAAATACCTATTATAACTTTTAAGCATTTTATAATCGAGACTATTATATTATGTATTTTTAAATCGTTGCTTATATTCATGAAAATCATGCCTTTATCGAATTTGTTCCAATTTTTTTCTAAAACACATTTCAACATCAGACATGGTACAAAAACATGTATAGACTCTGGTTAAATGTTAATATTTAATATTATTTGATAATGACGAGTTGTCTGCCTAAAAACATTTATTTAAGTAATGTAGTTTATTTTTAAATATCATTACTTTTGTTAAGTTTAGTATTTGGGTATTTTTGGTGGAGTAAGACGGGTTTGGTTTGTGAGCAACCACACTCTATCGGCGAACGAAGTTGCGATAAGCTAAAATGTAATGATTATGGTTAATATTGAACACTGCAGTAATGTACCTATTTTGCCTATATAATACGCCGGTCAATACTTAATGCTTACACAAAATGCATGTAGGTACATAATATTATTATTATATTCAATATATATTATATTATTATATATTTTATACCTACACCTTATTTTTTTTTAGTATTTAGTATTAACTACTATTTTCAGCGTAGAATATACACTTAAATTATATTTAATTTTAATTTTGATAATAATATAATCATAAACTTCTATTAAATAGGTTGTCAATCTTTTTGAAGACTTACCTACTGTTAGATCCAGTAGAACTGTAAGAAAAGTCTAGAACCAAGATTCAAACTCCGCTTCTAAATTCTGGACATTTTCAGAAAAGGAATATGAATTATGACTAATATTGCGCATCAGTTGTTACATCATCCGCCGTATATCATATTATTAAAGGATTTGTTTAAATAAGCTTCATTACAAATATTGTAAAGTTTATTCATACATAATATGCGTAGCCGATGTGTGTGTGGTTTTATTTTATCGATTATATTTCACGGAGAAAAAAGAAAAATTCAAATTTTGGTTAATCTTTATATTATAATATTTTGGTCGGGTTTTTATGAAAATATCACACTGTGCGCTGCAACTCCGCATAACCCTTTAACAGCAAAATATTTAGATTTTTATATTCTAATTTTCTTTGATCATACGTATCTAGTATTATTTCCCAAATTTACAAATCATAGATTTTATTTAAACAATAAAAAAAATTCTAGTTTTGTATTCTTGATCAGTATAACTAAAAAACAAAATGTTAATAATTAATTATCGCACCCATATAATAGTATGTTAAAAATATAGATACTTTCAGATTTACATAAAAAACAAAAATCTCGTTGCCATCTTTGCAATGTTTGAAAACTTACAATTCGTAGGTATCTGTGTCACGTCATAGTAAATACTTGTCAATATTAATTTCTTGCGTTCATTACGAATAATTTTTCATTTCTATGGTCAACAAGTTAAAACATATTTCCGTATAATCTATTAATTATTCTGCCTATATTATCAGCTGAATATGTCCGATATCAACATCCCGTCCAAAAGTGAAATGATGCAACTGGTTTTCGACGATCTACGAAGAAATATACCGAAACCTTTGGCTGAAAGCTGTGATTTGAAAAGTTTACGGGTGCATAAAAGATATTATGTATCTATGCTTAACATGGCCGTGATGGGTACAAATTCCTCAGCCAAAGCGAAAGAGATTGTGTGGCGATCAACGCCAAATCTAAAGTTTCTGCAGGTCATCAACGATTCACGGAGACTGGAATCGTCGGATTATCGTGATTCCAAGAGTTTGCTGGACGGCAGGCTGTGTGTATCTACACCAAATATCCCAATGCATCCAAATTTAGCTGGCGAGACACCTGCAGAGATTGGGTGGCGATCAACGCCAAATCTAAAGTTTCTGCAGGTCACCAGCGATATACGGAGACCGGAATCGTCGGAAAATCATGATTCCAAGAGTTCGCTAGAGGGCAGGCTGTGTGTATATATGCCGAATATCCCCGTACGTCTAAATTTAGCTGGCAATGCTCCAGAGTTGCAGGTTTCGAATACGACGCAGAACACGGTTGGAGGGCCTGTAACCGTGGTTAAACACAGACGTCCACGTCGTTCGTTTTGGCGCCGGGCGAAGAAATTCGTCAAGCGGTTGTTTTGTTGTTGTGGTTCTATTGACATGATAGACCAGTAATGTATATTATAGAGTTTAAAAGGCTTTTAAACGTCCCCTCACTTCCCACCGTTATCTCACTCCCATGTTCGCTGCAGGTACTATTGTGTCCGGCCAGGATTCTGAAACCGTTTATCGTGTCCTCCATTGTCGTTTGTACCATGTTAGTGTATTTCATGCATTATACGTCTTACCACCGTCGGCTCTTTGCCACCTTTTTTTTGCCGTTTCACGGTCGTATGCTTAGAGCTGTGTTAACCTTCTAACTTTGCTTTTGCACCGAAATAATGTCATATTGTATAATTATATTCTGTGGTAATAATTTAATAATGTAATAACATAATAATGTATTAATGCAATAACAATGTAATAATGTAATAAAAATGTAATAATGTACTCAGCCACGTGGTATAAACCTGTTGACGTAGACCGTAAACGCCGTTCGTGTCGTAGATCCGCTGTTGTAATCGTCAGTATGTAGTAGCGTTGTGTGGTCTATTTGTGAGTCAAGATTTCGCTCTCTCGCCTCGATTGTTGTCTACGTTGCTTACAATCCGACGCATGTTAAAGAAGTGCCCAAACTTGGAAATTGGGGTTCACATTGGAAGTTTTATTTTTATTTATTATCGGTTGCTATTGGTTTTTCGAGCAGATCAGGTACAAGCTTGCATCAAATCGAATTATTGAACATTGCCTACCAAGGTGAAAGAGTTTCCCTTTGTCCACGATCCAACGTAAACGAATTGCCTACCAGGGTGACTGAGTTGCACTTACTGCAGCAATAGTTACACCCAAAAGGAGTTGAACAATCATAATTTTTTTAAGAGTTGCGATTTTTACGGACAACAAAGTGCACGGGTTCGGCTATAAAAATATAGTTATCATTAATACCACTAGAAACATTTCAATACGTTTTCATTAACCGTTTTTTATATTTATTTGCCCATCACATTAAACGATAAAATTTAAATAAAAAATTATACATATCTGATATCGTCGTCCGAAGGAAAAATAAACAACCAATCATGGGCGAAGCTGTGATGGGTCGCTAGTATCTTTTATAATATGAATAATATTTCATACAAATAAAAATAAATTCTAAATATTTATAAAACAGTTGTATTATTATCCAACATAATCATCTACTTCATACATAAATATATATTTTCAAATTATCTGTGGTATCTACATACACATGAAATGTTAAAAATACTACATGCAGGAACAAACTCTATGAACTGACCTTTTTGCTATAGAATTTGTTAGTATTGTATACACAAAATTAATATCAACTTAAGTCTATGTTAAATAGTTAACGATATTTGTATATAGGTTACTTACTTCGATATAAATAAAATGATATGTCAACATATCATATAAAATGTAATATTATTTTAAATCTACACTTAATATTATAAAGAGGAAAGATTTGTCTGTTTGCAACGAATAAACTCAACAACTACTGGATCGATTTCAAAAAATCTTTCACCAATAGAAAGCTACATTCTTTGTAAGTGTCATGCATAAATTTAGTCCGATAAAGTTAATAAATAATTAGTTATTGTTAATAATTAAAATAAACGTGTAAATTGTATACCTATATACGGAACGGTGGCCGGTGGGTTTCAAGCTACCTGCAACCTGGCCTTTTTTTTTTTTGTGTGTGTTTTATTGGCGTGTAGATATGAATCAGGGTAGAAATAAGTATTTATTTAAATTATATTAACATATGGCATCGGCATAACAAAAAAAAAAAAAAAAATAGATAAATAATTAAAAGACATGTAAAAACAATTTAGGTAAATATAGAAAAGTTTTTGGTAACTAAAAATGATAGTTTATAGACGGACATCCAGATTGGTTAACCATTCAGTCGCATCACTACCTCCTTGGTGAATTCCAAGCATCCTCCGAGAGCACGATTCTACCGTCGATGTCTTACCGTTTGAAGTTCACCGCAGTCACAAAAAGGAGACTCAGTCATCCCCACTTATGGAGCAGGTAACGGCACCTACCTTGCTCAGTCTTAATTCTATTAGTTGTTGTCCAGATCGAGCGTGGGAGTTCGGAACCAGGAAGTTTTTTAGTGGGATCTTTGAACAGTACTGAGTTTTTTACTGAAGCTTCCATCCACTGTACTAACCATTGATTCTTCAAGTCCAATTCAGTATTAAGAGATTCCCATACCGGGTTTCTTGATTTCAGTCATTTATTTGGGTGATTGAAAATATCTGCGTGAGCTGGTAGGTTAGGGTTTCCTTTTATCTTAAGCAGTAGGGATCAGGTTGCTGCTTGTCTTCTCAAATTTAGCGGTGCAATATGCACTAAGACTTGTAGCCATTGTGTTTGTGTGCTTTTAACAGTGCCTGAAATTATCCTCATTGTATGGTTCATCTGTGTGTCGATTTTCTTACAGTGCGTGGTTCTTGACCATGTGGGAGCGCAATACTCGGCTGCACTATAGACTAGAGCCAGAGCTGAGGTTCTTAGTGTGGTTGCTTTACATCCCCAACTTGTTCCTGCCAGTTTAGATATTATATTATTCCTCGTTTTTAGTTTATCTTTAAGAGCTTCTAAGTGTTGTTTGAAAGTCAGAGTCCTATCTAGTTTTACCCCCAAGTATCTAGGAAAATCGTCACTGGAAATGCGAGTTCCGTTCACCATAATTTGTAGTTTAGTACTGGCTTGGCGGTTATTAAGGTGAAAGGCGATTGCTGTCAATTTGCAGGTGTTTAAGGTAAGGTGCCAGGTTTTGAAATATGTTTGAAGTTTTGCAATATCTTGGCCAAGAGTACTTTCTACTTCGGACTTAGTTGTCCCTTGTGCAATTAAGCCTACGTCATCTGCATAGGTAAATTTCCTAGATGTGGTATTGATAATGTCTGGCTGTATACAGGTTGAAGAGAAGGGGGGTAAAACTGAGCCGTGTAGCAAGTCATTTTGTATTACTTTTTTTTTGCCCGTTTCACCATTAAAGTACACTTTAAATTTTCGTCTGATAATATCATCTCTAGTAATCTAATTGTAGTTTTACATTTCAGGACTCTCGCTAATTTTAGGAGCAGGCTTTTTTTCCACACCATATCATAAGCAGATGATAAATCAAGAAAGGCTGCCCATGATTTTAGCTTGTTTTGAAACCCATTCTCTATATGCGGGGTTAGTGACAACACTTGTTTACTACAGCTTCTACCTCTGACAAACCCAGCTTGCTCCTTTTGCAAAATCTTTTCTAGTTCATCTATAAATCTACTTAAAAGAAGACTTTCAAAAGCCTTGTAGACCACTGAGAGCAGTGAAATTGGCCTATAGCTTCTAGGGTCATTACCTGGTTTGTTAGGTTTTAGGATTGCAATAATCTTAGCCTCATGCCATTAATATTATATTATATTATTATTTATTTATTATTGGTTGCCATTAGTATATTGAGGTACAACATTGTATTAAATCGAATTAACCTAACCTAACCTAACCTTTGTCCGTGATCCGACGTAGTGCCTACCAGGATGGCTGAGTTACACTTACTGCAGTGACTTACACCCAAAAGGAGTTGAACAATCACAATTTTTTAAAGGGTTGTCATTTTTGAAGGGCAACAAAGTGCACAGGGTCAGCTAGTATTAAATAAATATTAATAATCAATGGTAATATTCAAGTCTGTAGAATATTGCATAATATTGTAAAGATCGGAAAATTAAATGAAAACCTATCGAATTCTAGTTAGTTATGCGTAGGTTAATAATTCTATCAAATAATACTGAATTCATAAAGTTTATAAAAAAAAAAACCATGTCGGATGAATTTTTTTTTAATTTTAACTATTCTATAATATTTTGTTTGTTTTTATTATATATATATTGGTTTTGCTTTAAATTAAGTTAACTTATTAATTATGGTAATTTTAATGAAGGACAGAGGATTTAATTGATATATTAATTGAAGAATTTATGTATTGATGGAAATCCATAATGTGGGAAAGTTTTCTAATCTACTAGTAGATCATGACATAGATTTGTCTAAATACATAATATTATATAATGAGTTTTATCATTTGCTACTTTTTAGTATTATTGGTCATCGTGTTAGGCACATATATTATGTATTTATGTATGATGTATACCCATGCATATAAGTTCTCCAGTCTCCACACACATACTTAACACTACAGTAACGCGTTACGTTTGAACCTATTTTTTTTTTCATCAACAATCAGAACGTAATATATTATTATTATTTATTTGTGTTGTGCGAGCGTTTTATATATTTAATCGTAAAAATTGAAATCCCAAATTGAATTAGCAAAAACGCGTTTGGCTACCAAGTTTTCGGTGAAATATAAAAACGAACTTTTAGAAAATCATAAAGTTTATTGTACACAAAACTAAAATATAATATATATATGTACGCGTGCAATTCAGTCATCCACACGTAAAATATTGGCGGAAAGCGTTTCGTCAATTCAACTGAATACACAATGGACTGGCGACTGGGTGAGACGCGAGTCCTCGATGTGTTGAGCCAAATAAGCAAACAAATATATTATTATTATATAATACAATAATAATGGAAGGTTACATTTTTTTTTTGTTTCTTCTGTTCGAATATTTTATTGCGTACGAAATATGTAATATTTTTATTTTTGTCTCACTGTGGTGTTTTATTCGACAAAAGATCCACGATAAACCGATGTTGTAGGACACGACTTATTTAATCCTTCTATGCGGGCCGCAAAACGGAGTAAATATCATGTGACTTATGATTTCACTTCTACAATTGGCAAAGAATACGCGCGAGGGAGAACGTTTTTATTTTTAAATCCTATTCGTTATATTTTAGATTCTGAGAGGAGCGATGAATGTATTGATCTTACAATGATGTGTGTTTTTCTTTTTCTTTTCTTTTATTTTTGTTTCTGTCATCACCTATTAGGACAGTGAAAACGCTTAGATTTTCTTCAACAGTATCTTTTCTGATAAGAAACTGAATCTAGTTGTGTACTTGGGGGGGGGGGGGGGTCAAAAGTAAACATTTCCCAGTAATTTTCAGTGAAAAATAAAAGAAAAATTAAGGAAAAACGGGAATTTGTACTCAAAATTGTACCCACTTTTTTAAGAGTGAAAATATAAAAATTAGTTTTTGGGGATGAAATTTTTTTCGAAAATATCAGACCTGAACAATGTATTTTTGCGAACTGTAGTTGAGGTTGCTCAAGTGTCACGCGTACTATTAAATACCAACGACGGACAGTGTTTATTTTGTATAGATAATCGATCGTTTAATATCCATCACGACAGACGATATCATACTACCGAGTACATATTAAAATTAACTACGGGTCACAACATTATATTATTGTATAGTATTGTACCTATACTGCCATGGCTTTTTCCTCGCAATCAACGTTGTCGCTGTTCATTATTTGTCATGCTTTGACACAATCGTATTGTAAGGATATTAAAATATAACAAAGAGGTTTTACGAAAAAATAAAAAACATTTCATAACACAAATTGTTAATCATTTCGTGGAAAATTTCGTGACGGTCGGTGGGTGGAGGGGAAGGAGGATCGGGTTATTATATATCAGAGGAGCTTCACCTGCACCGCACGAGCCTTTTTATTCAACAAATCGAATTAAAAACCAATTTATATTTGACTAAAAGTTAAAACGAATTATTAAATCGTCTAGTTCCCCTATATTATACAAGAGCTAAAATACTATACAGTCAGGAGTAGTCTTTTATTCACATGTTTATTTCTAGCGATGCTATTCTTCACGAGTAGTGGGTAATAATATTGTTTCGAACCATATTGAGACGCCCACCGAGCTCGGTCATAATAATCAAGTAATAATCTTGTACAAGGTATATGAAATGTATATGGTGTTAATTTGCTTAAAAACCCATTATATTCATAGACATATAATGTATAGTTAATAGTTGTACACTCTATCAAATATACGTACATCGGTACAGTGCCGTATTCAGAGTTTTTTATGATACATTAAAAAAAAGTAAATTGATATTTTGTGGAACGTTCCGATAAGTCTCATATTCGGTGTGACAATAAACAATTTATTTTAGTTGGTTTTCAATCGTTTATTACTACAGCGTACATGTAACGTTCACTTAAAATTTTAAAATATAATAAATAAATATAATTTTTTATAAGACGTTTAATATAATTTAATTGGATATAATGTTATATTTATGATAAGGTTTACACAAAAAATAATTCTACAATAATAATAAATATACCTATTATTTATTAGGTACACTAACAATATTATTAATGGTCAATAAGTACTAAATGTGAATTAATCTTATCGTAAGTAAATAAAAATTGACAAATGAAAAAATGAAATGTTAACTTTTAGGCTAACACTACAATATTTACGTGACAATAATATCGTCTACAATAAAAGCATATAGCTGCTTTAATTAACGTTGCCTTAATGCTTTATAATCTGTTGCCTTCCATAAAATCTCGCCTAGAACGTCGTTCTGCTGTCTAAATAACATAATATTACATAAAGTATATTATTCGAACGGTGTACATAATATGTCGAGGGCTGGATTTAGGGAGAGGTTGGTAGGGCCTCTGCACAATTCAATTTATGAGCCCCTTGGGACTCCCTTCCGAAATAAGCATGTTCACCGTTAAGCAGTAAAATATATCTTCGAAAATTTAAATATTAATAATAATAACAATTTAATTTAATTTAAATATTAAAAATAGTTGTCTTACGCATTATTTAATTTACTTAATTACTACCTTTTATGGGCTCTGGGTTCTCACAACCATAAATCCGGCCCTAAACAATCTGTCCATATTTACGGATTACCATATTATACCTATACAGTTATAATAATATTGTAACTCACTCTGACTTTTGGATGGCACTGTTCGCATCTGTGTGTCAACACGGTTCGTTGCCTGGAGCCTTGACATTTCAAAACAAACCACAATTCGTCAACCAAGTCTCTCCACGTGGATCTCTGCGGTCCTATTCGCTGTTTCGAGTTGGAAGTGAAATAATCAAACAATAATAAGACAAAGGTAGTGCGATAAGAACGTGAAACAGTATGTAATACGGTTAAAGGAAAAATCGTAATTCGAAAAATAGAAGTTTGTACTTTCACAGTTTACAACTCGATTACCCAGTACATAAATCTCAAGAAAACAAAAATATGGACTTTATAAGTATATTTAAAAATTCCAAAAATCAGATTTTGAATCGTCTGCGCTACTGATGAAAAAAAACGGGATGAGTAACGCTTAGGGGTGAATTACATTTTACACACAATGTCACAATGCAAAATATAAAATGTAATATATTATGTAAGCTTCAGACGAACGACAAGTGTGCCGCGGCCGCCGCTAACTATGTTTCTCGACTACGACTGTCCTTGTCGAGAACCACGCGCCAGTGATTCACAAATAAAACATTACGGTTGTTTGCTCTATGAATTTTACCTTTTAAAGTCGAACACGTTTACACCCGCGTCGGTCGGATGCTCGTGTTATATAATGCGTGTATATTGTGTGCACGTGGATATATATATATATATCTATTATGTTTATTTTAAATATGATAATGTATTCCTTTTGCAGCCATTATGTCGTTTTCGGTATAATTTAGATAAACACGAGAGCACATTAGAATCTCATTATACTTAAATGGCTCTCCGTCTCGACTTTTTGATATGACTCGATGTTTGTGTGCGCTCTAACCTACGGCTACAACTACACTGCGCGCGGACAGCGTAGTACAGTGTTATAATAGGTCTCTGTCGTCGGACCAGCAACGAAAGCAAAACTGTCTACACGTTAATGCTTCGAGATTTCCACAAATACTTAAAACGTTTCAAACTGTTTTTTACCAGTGTACCATACCTAACGATGCGTTATCATGACGAGCCTGAATACAACTACTACTACCGCTGTACATCTACTACAACTACTAAACTGATATATATTATTATTATTAAATTTACAAGAAGTTTAATAATATTCCGAGTTAAGACACTAACAACACATGATAACAACAACGTAAAATTGTGTTTTTTCACGAGTATTCTACGTATTTATAATATTCGTTTATGACGTTCATAGGACTATCATCTATATTATGTACAGTGAAACGACCATACAGCGAATTTCCAGTTAACAACATGTTCTATTTAACGAATTATTTTGGAGAACCAAACAAAATTAAAATCAAATTTATTCAATTATATTTAACGGTTTTTTTATAGTAAGAATAATTTTTTTTACTTCATAATAATAGTAAGTTTTATTGTATTTATATACCAACGCGTATATACGTTTATTTCCTAGTCGTAGATTGTTGAAAACACATAAACTGTATTCAAATAATCACAATATTGTAGTACAGTAGGTAGTATAGGTTCGCATAATGTACAAAACTGTGAAAATTAAAAATGTTTAATGTATTTAATTTTAATGTTCTAGAAATGTTTTTTTGTGTATTTTGTGAATTTCATTATGTACCAAGAAACTCATTGTTGTGAATATAATATGTGAAAAACTAACGTAGAAACTAGAAAGTATAATATTTCAGTAATATAATAAGTGAAGATAATATATTGTGCAATGTTTTTGAACATAATTGTTTAAGGTAGAACAATTTCTAAATAATTAATGTACCTAATATGATTAAAAATATTAAGTACTGAAATGGACAGTTATATTTTAAGCTTTTGTGCTAAAAATTTGTAAATAAATAAATATAGAATATTTTTGGTTATTGTTCTAGATATTTTTTTTAGAATCCATAGTTTTATTGATTAATATTTTTTTATATTGTATACTTGTGGACTATGAATGTTGACAAGTTTTAATTTTAAATACCAAAGCTATACTTATTGAAACAAATTGAATTAATATAATTACAAATATATTATTTAAAAAAAATGTATATACTGTTGATATTTTGAATCGTTGGTACGTAAATCATAATAATATATTGTGTTTTTAATAATTTGTATTTATATGGTTAATCTGATAGAAAAACATAATTTGTATTGTTATTTGGTGAAATAAGTGGGAACTAATTTTTGTGCGTCGATTGGCAACGACTTATATTTTCAGTTAAGTGTTAGTGATATTGATATAATAAGTATGCATATGACATAATTGTTGGTATATATTGGAATACTCGAGCACTATAACTATAGTTAACCATATAAAATCCGTCGAAAATTAAATTTAGTTTATACTCATAATATGGTATGCAAAAATTGCAAAATAAAATAATATTGTTATAACTTTATACTTTAGAATATCGTTGAAAAATATATAATACATTTTAAATGAAATCCTCTTGAAATACCCTATATTCACTCCTATCTCTGCCTTTCAACGTACTTATGAAAATACAGAGAAACCTCTAAATACCGGACACACTTGGTCACAGATACTCCGTCAGCTATTCGGAGGTTAACGCTATTCGGAGGGTTCAGTTTATAAAAAGTCAGTACTTTGTTCCCAAAAAAATTACACTATTTGGAAGTGTCTGTTGTTTAGAGGTGTTTGTTAGGGGAGGTTTCATTGTGCTTCTTTTATTTCTACCCATTTTAGAGGCACAGATGATGCTCCCGCAGACCTCCTCACGCATCAATTTCATCTCATGTCCTTGCCTACCGCACAAGGAACCACTCACTTGTTTATGTTTCATCGCACTCTACCTTAAATGCCATAAATCATTTATGAATTAGCTTCAAAGGCGATTTTGTTAATTTTTTTAATGGTATGACCACTGAAAACTAAATTCATTAACTAAAATACGGGGTGATGCCATTTAGTGACTTCCCCCTCCCGCCAATCAAGCCACATCAAATTTACTTATTGTATAACGTGTAAATACAAATCATAATATACTAAATATAAATTTTTGTACAATAAAAAAAAAAAATAAAAAAAAAGTGGGTAAGTGGATGTCGCTTTGTTGTACAGTAGGTTACAAGTGGGTCACTGTAATGGATGGTGTTAAATTTGAATTCAATTCATTTTATATGAAAAACGATTCTGATCGAAAACGGTCAGTCTATGATATTACTAAGTATATTTGATGATATTATTGTAAACAAAGTAATTTATATATTTACCTATTTACGTGGAACCTTGTTTTAAATGTTCAAACCTTAGCTATAAAAGTTGAACATTTTCTACATTTTTAACTACAAAATAATTATTAAATTTTAAATTTGATACATTTTGTCAAAATTCGAACTTTAAATGTTTATAAAAAAAAAATGTGACTATGAATTTTCAACTGCTATTATAACAATATATCAGGAGCCTTGCATTAAATTTTCACACTTTTTACCCAACAAATAAAATGTAATTGATATTTATAGGAAAAAAACAAAAAAATTGAAAACTGACAATGTCCATAAGCAGTTCAAAAAAAGTCAAAATATTTTCAAAATAGTATGGTGTATAGAAAATGGAAATATAAACATCCAGTAAAATTGTCATGTATCTACAGTAATTGGTTTTTGATTAACAATAAAATAACAAAACCGCTACATGAGAAATCGAGTGAATATCCAATATTGTAAAAATATGAATTTCAAATGCTCATAATAATTTAATTTGATTTGCTTGTAGACATTTTTTTTGATAAAGATAGAAAAACTCATGAGAAATTTACATATTACAATTAATATTAAATTTTCAAATCTTAGATTTAAAAAGAAAAATTTTATGAATCCTCAACTCAAAATAATTTGCTAATTTTCGTGATTTTTCCGTATTTTGTCAAGATTTGAATTTTAAATGGTTATAAATAAAAACTGTTACTAAGGATTTTTAATATTTTTCAAATATTCAGTGTAACAATATAGGAGTAGCTTTGTATTACATTTTTAAGCTTTTTTACCCAACAAACAAAGTTTTAATGATATTCATAGAAAAATAGACTAATAAAATTGGAAACAGAAAATGTTCCTAAATAGTTCACAACAAATTAAAATATTTTAAAAATTTTATCATGTATAGAAAAATATGCAAATATAAATGACCAGTAAAAATTTCATGTACGTTCATTTGTTTTAGAGTTACGCCAAGAAACAAAATCGATTTTGTGGAAAACGAATTTTTCGTAAAAATTCCCGTTTTTCCTTAATTTTTATGTTATTTTTCCGTCGCTTTTGAAAACCATAGGGAATTTTAAATTTTGACTTATCCAATGCTTCAAAAATATTCACTTTCCCATAAAACAAGATACTGAAGTTAAAAATCGAAGCATTTTTTCGACTACTTATCGTGTACACAGACACACAAAAAAAAAACACACACACATCATTTTAAAATCAATAAATTCATCGTTCCGCTCAGAATATAAAAAAAACTAAATTTATGTCTACAAAAATGACAGGTATTATAGAGTAGGAGTATATGGGAAGTTATTCCTATATATAACTAACATAATTAATTTCAATTGAGCAAATGAAAATATTTCGAGTCCTGGAACTTGTATAACAGAAATATAACTTATATAGACTTAAATAATCATTATCTTAATAGTCACTCGTATTGAATACAAGTTAGTACTTCATATTATAATCATCATCATTTATATAAAACGTAATAACTTTTTAAGTAATCTTATTTATTCAATGATTCAAAAAAACTTTAAATGTTTAGTTTTTAACTTATGCATTCGTATCAAATATTATGCTATATTATAAAAACTTATAAACATAAACTAATTAATATAAGTTGACATATTATTATCTTTAAAAGTTTCTGTTGTTGAGAAACTTGAAAAATAACATTTAATTACTCATGACAACTACAGCGCAGTGATTATACCTAGTACCACGTGTTTAGTAAAATTATATTATAAACTACAGTTTCGTATAATTCCACAGCTGATATTACCACAGATACTTCACAAAATAGCTTTTTTATTTGCAGTAATTTATATTTTTACCTAACAGAAATAGTTAATAAAAGAGTATCATAAAATCTCTATGTGCGACGTTATTTGATAAATGAAAATTGTATTTTGTAAATACATTTAAAATGTTTTGATTATTTCAAAAGTTTACTTTAACGTGAGGAATATATATCAAAAAATTGAAAAAAGTCAACAATAAAATGTACGGTACACCCATTTTTAATTTTGTTTATTTTATAGTTATGTAGAACTAACCTCTATAAGTAATATATATTTTTAGGTTCACAGTCCATTCGTTTTTTTTTACCTTGGTTATAACACCATGTCTAACACCACCCCGCTCAAAGGACATCGATTTTACAAGATATTCACTCATGTAGCGATTTTCTTATTTTGTTGTAATTCAAAACCGAAAAACCGTAGACACTTGAAATTTGTATCATATATTTATTTTCTCAATTCATAAATACTTGATAAAATGTAGAAAATATTTTGAGCTGTTTACGGACATTTTCAATTTTTAATTTTAGATTCTGAGTGAAACGTTTTTACAATGATGTGTGTTTTTTTATTTTATTTTTTTATTTTTGTGTATGTGTACACGATTAGTAGTCGAAATAATGTTTCTTCAGTATCTTGTTCGATGGGAAAGCGAATCTAGTTGGTACTTTTGGGAGGTGAAAAGTAAAAAATTCCAAATATTTTACAAAATCGATTTTGGCTTTTGGCGTAACTCTAAAACAAATGATAAAAATCATGTAAATACATGAAATTTTCACTGAATGTTTATATTAGCCTTTTCTATACATGAAAAAAAATTTCAAAATATTTTGACTTGTTTTGAGCTGTTTACGGATATACTCAGTTTCCAACTTTTTTAGGTTTTTTTTCTATGAATGTCAATAAAACTTTATTTTTTAGGTAAAAAAGCTTGAAATTCTATTATATCTTAAGCTTCTATTATATTGTTACAATATGATGTTTGAAAAATATTAAAAATCCTTAGTCACAGTTTTTTTTTATAACCATGTAAAGTTCAAAAATTGACAAAATACGGAAAAATCACGAAAATTAGCAAATTATTTTGAGTTGAGAATTCATAAAAATTTTTCTTTTTAAATCTAAGATTTGAAAATGTAATATGAGATTACTCATAAGTTTGTCTACCTTTATCAAAAAAAAATGTCTACAAGAAACTTAAATTACATTTTTATTTGCGTCTGAAATTTATATTTTTACAACATTTGATATTCACTTGATTTCTCATGTAACAATTTTCTTATTTTATTGTAATGAAAAAACGAATGACTGTAGATACTTGAAAATTTCACTGAATGATTATATTAGCATTTTCTATACACGATAACATTTTGAAAATAATTTGACTCTTTTTGAGCTGTTTAAGGACATTGTCAGTTTTCAAATTTTTTAGTTTTTTTTTCTATAAACATCAATAAAATGTTATTTGTTGGGTAAAAAAGCATGAAAATTTATTGCAAGGTTCCTGATATATTGCTGAAAAATATTAAAAATACATAGGCACAATTTTTTTTATAAGCATTTAAATTTAAAATTTAATAATTATTTTGTAGTTAAAAATGTATAAAATGTTCAACTTTTATAGCTAAGGATTGAAAATTTAAAATAAGGCTCCACGTAAATAGGTTATATATAAATTACTTTATTCATAATAATATCATCAAATATACTTGGTAATATCATAGGCTGACGACCGTTTTCGCTCAGAATCGTTTTTCTCATACAATGATATTATATCATTGAATTCAAATTTAACACCATCCATTACAGTGGCCCACTTGTAACCTTCTGTACAGCAGAGCGACATCCACTAACCCACATTTTTTAGTTTTTTTTTCTATAAATGTCAATAAAATATATTTGTTAGGTCTAATAGTTTTAAAATGTAATACGAGGCTCCTGATATATTTTTAATTTAGCAGTTGAAAAATATTAAAAATAAGTAGGCACAATTTTTTTAACAAGCATTAAAGTTTGAATTTTGACAAAATTTATCATATTTAAAATTTAATAATTATTTTGTAGTTACAAATTTATAAAATGTTCAACTTTTATAGTTAAGGATCGAAAACTTAAATCAAAGTGCCACGTAAATAGGTTATAATATATAAATTACTTTATTCATAATTATATTATTAAATATACTTAGTAATATCATAGAAATTACTTTATTCATAATTATATTATTAAATATACTTAGTAATATCATAGGTTAACCGTATTCGCTCAGAATCGTTTTTCTTATACATGTACATGATATTATATCATTGACTTCAAATTTAACACCATTCATTACAGTGACTCATCACTGGCCACTTGTAACCTACTGTACAGCAAAGCCAAACCTAATTGCCCACATTTTTTTAAACTGTAGGTGTAATATAACATTTTAAAAGCTTTAATAAAGCTAAATAAACATCAGCTACCTGTTCGATTTGTTTTATTTTCTTCCTGTAGTGGTAGAACTCAAACATCGATACCACAATTGATATGATAAGTCCCACTAGAAGTACGGCGAACACTCCACCTAAACAAACGAACAGACGCGTGGTGTGTACATACGTATATTATATAGGTTTATATAGGTAATGGTGTCACCAAAAGGTGACGAATGTATCGTCTAGGTATTTACATATATTTTTGAAATCTAGAGTGTTTGTCTTAGCCCCAGCCCCGGACTCTTCGGGTACGCACATGTCGTTGGGTGGCTTCCACCATTTATTGTACAACATTTGTATTTCGCCCTTTTCTTGCAGATCGAGAATCGACAATGATATCTGGTCTTTCCACGGTGACCCTGACGGAATAAATTCACGCACGTGTCGGAATTAAAATATTATTTACCTACCACGAGTAAATTCGATCGAGACCAACCCATAGGCGTGGCTATTCCATATCCTTTGGAGTCCAGCAGTCCGTTTATTTGGGTCAGATTACAGTTCCTCTGCACCGCGTAATCGA
Organism: Metopolophium dirhodum; assembly: GCF_019925205.1. NCBI lineage: Eukaryota > Metazoa > Arthropoda > Insecta > Hemiptera > Aphididae > Metopolophium > Metopolophium dirhodum. Next base: position 3,685,667 of record NC_083566.1, read on the forward strand.
GCATCGTGGATTCCATTAGAAATGCAAAATTACCTTGCAGAACTCTATCAATACCGTCATCATATGACGTCACAAACACCGACGGTTTCTTCTTCTGCATGTACGCCCACATTTTCTTGTACGTTTCGATCATGGAGTCCTAATGATGATGAAAATAAATCCGTAGTTTTTCAAAAATATAATCAAAATTATAAATTATGAATACATTTAAGCCAGGCCAGTCAATTAAACAATAGGTATAACATTACCCTAAAAAATGTCATTGTAGTACCACTGTCCAGTGTACCATATGCAATATTTGTTTGTGCAGCAAGGTCTTCAGCATTTTCAATTGGGCTAACCATTCTCTCCACTGTCAAAAAAGCAGCCAAATTTGCTGTGTATGAAGATACTATAATCAATGTGAAGGACCACCAAACACATCCAATTATTTTCGTAGAAATCGCCTAAAAACGTAGTTGATAATATTATCAAAATTAATTATTTAAAAAACATAGTTTAAATGCTATTCATGTCAGGCGAATATGTTTATAATTCAGATGGGTTGAGATAAATTATATTAATTATTTGGAAATTAATCACTCCTTTGTTAATTTGAACTGTATTTTATGATAGTACGATTCGTGTTCCATAAACTAATAACGTTTTATATCAAATGTTTTTTACAATAAAATGGTATAGGTACTATGATATAGTTGATAAAGTATTATAGTTTTATTATTATATATTATTGTTGGCTTTTCATAGAAAAGGTGTTATTTATTAATAATTTCATGTCATGTACTCATGTCTCTAAAACCAAGACAATTTGATGAACTTATTTTTACAAATTACATTTAATATTTTATGAGCCAAAGTAAAAATAATATACATATTATGAGATTTAGCGTATATTCTATTATAATTATGGAGGAGGCTGGGGTCTATGTACCCGCGTCAAACATCGCAATGTTCTATTCCTCTCAATCAAAAAAATCATGAGAACACCACTGTGTTGTACATGAATACCACTACGTTGTAAAGGAAAATAATAATAAACTAACAACACTACATAAACAAATGGAAAAGAAATATTTTTTTAAAACGCTAAACTAAATAAATCAAACCTTTGGACTTATGTCTGAACCTTGCTGCATGAGCGAACCAATGGTGAACCAAAAACTGTTAGAAAGTGTGAACCTGTTGAGTTGTGGCACATTTGTCACTAGATTGGAACTGCTGAACAATTTTCCGGAAGTTTGGTCCTCCCATTCGTACGGTGAAAACTTAGCGACTATGTACAGTGTAACTGACACAACCACGTATGCAACTAACCAGTAGATCCACACCTCCAGTGCCAGAGGGTTCATGAATGAAAAAAATTGAGCTGGTTGATTGCTGGGGACCTATTGAACACGAACACTTAATGACTTATGAACAGAAAAACAATATCAATTGTAAAAATCAATCATAATTTCAATTCATTGCATATTTTATCTATACATGTTGAATAATAATTGTTTTAAAAAAAAATAATTGCAAGTAGGTACTGTATTTTACCAGATCATAATTTGTTTAACGGTCTTAAAAATAAATTAAATAAGTTTTTTGCGGGAGAGTTGCAAACGTGTTGGAAGCTGTTTATTTTTTAGAACAAAACTTTAACAATCTACATAAAAGATTTAACAATTAAAATTAACTAGGGGATAGTTTTAATCAACACATTACATTTATAGTTTAAATTTTACAAAGCCTATATTATATTAATTTGAAGTTAAAACAATTGGAAACTTTCTAGCAAATAATACTTAATTCAATATTGTTTAAACAATATAATTAGGTACTTAAATGTTTTATTATTTAAGAAATTCATTAATTATAATATGAGTTAAATAAAAATATTTCAAATTAAAGTTTTTTACAAAGTTTTGTTTATTATTATTTTTTTTAAATATTTGTAAGTACCAAACAAGGTTTTTCAAGTGCATCAAGTGAATTCAGATTATTACGTTAGAAATTCATAGATTTTATAAATCAATATCACTTCTACACTTATTATATTATTTTGCCGATAGATCTATAATGGCAATCATTTTATATTGGATTATGTAATTGTATATAACAGTAGTGATGAATGTAATTGTTTTATCAACCTTATATAATATACTGATCCCCAAGTTCATAAACGGCTTAGTGAAGTCAATAACACTTTCTCTGACGTAGTTAATAGTCATCGATCCAACAGCTAAGTCTGCTTTCTAAGAAAAACAAAAATTATTAGTTTTTCAATGGGAGTTAAAATATAGATATTAAAGCTGATCAATGATATATTAAAAATATATTTTTGCATAAACCATCGGTTAAAATATCCATTTAGGACGTTAGGTACTCATATCTAGCTTGTAATATAAACTAATTTTTAATAAAGTAAATTAAATTAAAGCATTAGATTAAACCGACGTACTTACACAATGCGATCGAGGCAAGCCCGGCGAGCTACCGAGAAAATCTTAGTGGGCCGCTCAGAATATAGGCCGGTTATACCTTATGCGTGTTATAAGTGTTTGGTCGTAATTGTTTTTGTTTATGATAATGATAAATTAATATAAAATATAATTTAATTTAATTATTAAACCATACGGCAGGCAGCTAAAATAAAAGTTAGAAATACTAAAACTCAGTAGGTAGGTCAAAACCTTGCCTATCCGGCTGGGTTGAGGTAAGGTAATTTTTCGCAAATAAATATTGTGTAGGTATATATTTTGTCTTCTATAGTTCTACCAATAACGATATTATAATTATTTAAATGCAATAATAATATTACTATAGTTAAAGAAAGTAATTTAATGATCATTGTTATGTAAATAATATTGTACTTAATATAATATATTTATTCAATAAATTAATGTAATATAATTTTAATCATGAATATAATATAAACTGACTTAAAAATAATTTAAAATTACATAGACTCATGATAGCTTTGTGCAAAATATATTATATTTATATTTTATACACAATGATAATGATATAAATAATAATATGATAAAAAACATACATGCTTTATGAGTTGTTCCACTATACCATTCCATTCTAATGTTACTGGATCCTGAGCACCGTACTTATTGTCCGGTACTAAATCCAAAATGTAATCAAATCCAACTTGTTTAGCAATAATTTCTAACAAGTCAACACAAAAGCCATAAAATCTTGCGTTCCCCGTATAATTTTTTTGAAGATGCATCATGACATAAGGAAATTCCTAAAGTCAAAGTATAAAATAAATATTTTATTCATTATAAGTATTTATTGTAATACATATATTGTTGATAATTAATGTTCGTATGTTAGGTATATACAATTCAAATAATTTCTTAAGTTACGTAACTGTCACGATATTAATCAACAATTAGTCCTGTTACGTTACAATTTGGATAATAATATGCATCTTTTATTCTTTTAACGGATTTTATTTAGTTTCACAATGCTGCAAAGGTATACAGTAAATTAATTTTGTAATACGACTTGTAAAGCTCGAAGCTGGCTAGCCGGCGTCGCAACTAATATTCAGGAGAGATATCCAGTTTCTATTTTATATATCACCGCCGAGTTCGTTTTACTGGTTTGTTTAATACTCGCACTACAACTATTTCTTCACATAAAAACTTAATTCAATTTACAGATTTGCAACTCTTCGATTGGCGTGTTGATCTTTTATATTTACAAGGTCATTCGAACATTGGGTATGATGTGCATGTAGCACGTAACTATTTTTTTTTATTAAGCTACCTATTTAAAAAAATACTTGATGCTTTATTTCACTACCTGCAAAGATATTTTACATATTAATATTGTAAGCTAATATTTTAGCGTTCATTAGCATTTAAGGGGTCCGTGAAAAAAACAAGACAAATCCATGTTCATTTGTATAGTAGGTATTTATCACATTTCACTTATAATGATCAATTACCTATAGCTTGTTTTAATTAAATAATATTATTTGAATGATTCAATGATAATAACAGGAAATTAACTATTATTCAGTTTGTACTAGTATATAAGTCTAAATAGCATTAGTCAAATGTTTGTATAGTTATAGTAAGTAAATATAAGTTACATTACTTAATATTTAAATAAATTACTACATCAGCTAGTATTGAGCTTTCCATTTAATCAAGTTACTGGCGTTTGTGTATGTCAGGATACCTACGGGCCACAAATTCTAAATATCAATCAAACCTCAACTAGTGAGGCGGTAGTGTCGAGCGTCATAATATTATACACTAACATGACACTCTTAATAATTAAATGATTTCGAATGTAAATATTATGTCCATCTAACTACAGGTCACGTGGTAGTATCGAATAGCTTTTAGTATATTTTTAAATCCACGAGTTTAAGCGTTAAACACGGCGAGTAATTAAATTTATATTAATAGAATTAGCTAGAGTGAATTATTCTGCATTGACGCAACGGAATCACTATTATAAATTAAAGGAACTTCATACCACATTATATCGGTCTTAGGTTAATAATATGCCTACATTGACTATAAAACTCGTAGAGTTAAAATAATAATGCTTGGGAAATAATAATCGTCGGTAAACGGCGGTATTTGAGTGACAGCCACAGTTAAAAGTATATTGCCCAAAGAACACATGCTCAATAACTTACATATTATAATATTATTCACTTTCTTACGATAGTGTAAAATTACATGCCAAGCCGATTTCATCCAATATAATTTTAATAATATTGCGTTGTATCGAGCTTCGGTCTCGACCCAGCTAATACGATATGTCCGCGACCTCGTTGGATCTCCTCATAAACTGTGGTGATTACCAAAAACAGAGTTACGGTGATACCCATATGGCGTCGTATATAACACAAAATAATGAGTTATATTCTGTGGGAAATTCCCAAAAATATGGGCCAAACTGCAGCTAACGCATTATATTCGGTGTCTATTTCACCGGTTAACACGATTGTCATGTCACATGGCAGCTTCACAATATCTTGGTGTCCGCGGTAACGGAAAAAAAAAAAACACTAATTCCACGTCGTCGCTTTATTTACGTATAATAGAGCTTTGACCTCCCAAATTGACCCCTTAAACATTTCATTTTCACATATCTGGAATTTCCAATGCCACCTTCTCCTGTTTTTTTTTCTTTAAATTGTATTACTTTTATTTATTACGTTAGTGTAATGTGCACTTTTATTTGAATAATAATTACATTATATGTAATTAACAACAGCTATAACTACTTTTAGTCTCAATTAAAATGTATGATATCACGTTGTATTTAAATTATTCAAAGAATATTATCAATACCTATATTATCTTTCATTATTATCACGGCTACTAAAAAAAAAAAAAAAACAATGTAGGTACTCTTACTCTACGACACGAGGTTTTACCTCAGTGTAGAGTAATGCCTATAGTTAATATGTGTCTTTGTTATAGCTTGTATTTGTCTTGTAACTAGAATTAAATAAATAAATAAATAAATACTAATTTAATATTCTAGAACATCGGTGGTTAAGGTCGCTAGACCATTTTGGATAAGAAAAAAAAAACTATCATCATCAGAAAAGAGCCAAACCCACGTATCAGAAACCAAAAATGCATTCAACCAAAGGTTGAATGCTGACTGAAAATAATGAACATTGATTAAACTTCCACAAAAGATATCATTAAAAATTTGTATTCATGTAAGGATATTTTAATCTTTTAGTAAAGTATTTTTTTATTTTTATTTTTTTTTACAAAGCAAATAATATTGGTTTTAGTTGTAATCATTTTTTTTTTCAAAGGAAATAATCGAATACGTTGTTCAGAATAAACACAACTTTAAATTGAAACTCGTAAATAGTAATGTGTGTTCCTTTACAATATGCACGAGTAAAGTATATTGTAAGTATAATGGTTTTCAAATTGCATTTATCAACCTCTAACAATTTTCCATTTTGGTTACAAAAAGGTTTGTACTATTTGTATGTTATTCATAGACATGATGGTAAGTTGTAATAAACACAAATTACGTCACCTAATCTTAAATTCAGTTTGTAAAAATAAAATACCAATATTTGTATTTGTTATTTATTCAAATTCAAATTATTATAGTTTGATAAAATTGTTTCAAATACATTTCAAATAGCGAAAAGGTAGGTAATTAAAACAATAAGCTAATTAAAATTTAAAGATATTATATTATATTATTTTATTTTATGACGTGATGAGTGTTATTATTGGGAATATTACAATACGAGCAGGGTATCATATTACCTATATGTTTGAACATAATATAACTCTAGCCTGGTTATTATTAGGTAGGTAATATTTCTGGTCCACCTGCTACCTTCAAAAAAATATTTTCCATAGAGTCGGTATTATGAGTTTAGATAATTTTTTACTAACGAACAATATTTGGCATTTTGATAAGATTAAAATAATGTTTTTAGGTGTTCAAATTTCTTTTTTTAGATTCTGAGCGGAGCGAGGAATGTAATGGTTTTACAATGATATTTATTTCTTTTTTATTCTGTAAACACTTTTTCTCTCTCTAAACTTGCTCAAAAGTATCAAGTATAGCATCTTTTCTGAAAGGTAATGTTCTTGAGCTGGTACTTTAGAGAGGTCATTTTTCGATTTTCGAAACGCTACTCGAAATAAAAGTGGTTAAAGGGGAAAAACGTACGATTTCACGATTTTATAATATTAAATAATTACGGACGACGTTTTCTACCAGAAATATTGCTTCAAATGAAAAATGACAAAAGATATTTTTTGTTGTATTTTGGATTTTGTTACTTGCGGTTTAAAGTTCGGAAAATTTTAGCCATTTTTTAGCTACTTATAGACATTTTAATTTTGGGAGTTTTTTGTTGTAATTCGGTTAAAAACGTTCGTAAAAATTTGAAATTTGGGTTATTTACTTATATTATCCATATCTAGACATGGTAAAATTTTCAAAACATTTGAGTGGCTTATGAGATTTTTCTTTTCTTTTATATTTTTTTTCATTTTTATGATATTTCCTAATTATAAATTATAATTAAAATTATATAAATTACCTATTTATATAAATCGTTCTTAAGCTGTTCTTAAAACGCTTTGTTCATCACCATAGAAACGAATACAATTAAATAAAAAAGATTCTCTCGTCCGCTCAGAATCAGTTTTTTTATCGAATGCAATCATTGCATTTAAATCGAATACAGTAAAATTACACTATCCTGTCCGAGACCTGAAGGGACGATAGACAAACATCCACCACTGAAATGCGCTGACCTACTTTTTTTAAGAACTATTATTACCACAAAAATAATTTTAAATTATTTAAATACTCATATTCGCATACACGTACATGATAAAGTACGATTATGTGAATAATACTTTTAACAAACATAATATTATTTGATATAAAATAATTTTGTAGTTGTTTAATATTTTATTCATTATAATTATAATATTGTCAATTACATTTTAAAAATAAAACATAAAGTTTGGCATCAAGTCCTCCTCTTCAAACTAAAATCTATCTTCCCACCCTATTAGGTAGAGAGAGTGTTGTACCTTGGTACCTCATTGCACTTTCACATTCAGACCGAGGAACTGCGCCCTACCATAACCCTCAATAACCCATTGGCGAAACTAGAGGGGGGGTTGCACAGGGAACTTGTGCACCCCCGAGTTTAAAATGTGCACCCCCAAAATATAAAAGAATTTTATATTATATTTTGATTATTTTGAAGTAAAAATTATCAATAAATACGAAAATGGTGTACCATACTGTATATTGAGGAATAAAATAAGTGGATACTTCACTATTATGTTCCGACATTCCCAGTTATAACAGTATAACATAATATTATGAAATAACCTTTAGCTTAGGTATTTGATGTTGTATAGAACATGTTACGGTTACGTCGTTATTACTTATTTGATCATACCTAATAATATTTTCTTATAAATCAAGAAAATAAATTAGAAAACAGGATAACGATATTTCTCTTTATCTTTGGCAAGATAAAAGAATGCCCATGATTCATGAATGTGAGCGCGTTTATATTGTTTACTTGTTTATAATTTGTTGTAATTTATAAAACAAGCAGGAGCGCGTAAAATAGCCAACAATATTTCAGGTAAATTGTGTTGTTCAAAAAACTGTTATAGTGTTATTATATGAAAATTAAATATATCAATGTTTATTCAATTATTTATAATATAATAAGACCCATAGAACCTATATTATTTTTAAAAAAAGAAAATACAAGAAATTGACAATCTAGATTTTCCAGCTTTAAATATAACTTTTGTTCAAATCAATATTTACAATTTTTTTTTATATATAAAATTAATATTTTTTGGAAAAATTCAAAATAGCCAATTCGCAAATCTGATTATAAGATTAATTTTAATGGTTAAAACATTTATCTAAGTCAAGTAATATATTTTTAAGAATATTTTAAGATATAAATATTTTTTTGAGTAAATTAATTTAGAATGTAATAACTTTTGTTCAAAATATTTTTTCACAATTTTTGTCATACGTTTAAAAAGAGTAATTTTTTTTTGTCAGATATTCCAATTATACCCTGTATATTGAATGTTGGTCTGGGGGCTGGGAATTCTTTATAATTTGTGTATCCTTAAAAATATAGGGCTAGCTGCGCCTATGCAATAACCTATACCCATCCCAGCCACACAAAATATTCACTACCTAGATCTTCATATGGACCGTCGACTGACCCGGACTCACCACATCTATACCAAGCGAATTGATCTGAACAACGAATCTCGTCAGCTACGACTACTCCTCACGTCTAAACACATCAATCTAAGCAACAAAATTCTTCTATATAAACTCCTATTATAACAAATATGGTCATATTGCCTACAACTAAGAAACCCAAACATTCCAAAATAAATGCCTTCGACTAATAACCAAAGCTCCCTTCAATGTCTCAAACAATACACTCCATAAGGCCATAAGGACCTCTTGATTCCAACAGTTCAATACGTAGCCAAAACTCTACAAACGCTTCCACTCAAATCTATCCAACCATTGTAATCCTCTAATCCCAATCTATCTACACGAAACATTCCAGATGAACCCAGCAGGCGACTGAAACAAAACTGTTGTCGAGACCTCTTGAATGATGGGAATAATTCCCCGCCTTCGTGAAGTTCCATCAATGGATGAATTCTTCCCTCAAGACATTAAATGCTAACATCACTATTATACTTATTGTAAATAAAAAAATTACAGATCGTATAGTATTTAAATACAAAAAAAAAACATTTTGTACTTACCACAATCGTCACTACGACAAGTGTAATATTGTAAGGAGCTGTGTCATGAAAAGCAGACATATCTGTGATGTTTACACCAAGTCCAGGTGTCCACTCACCGACTTTAGCCAACGCATGTTGTTTGAGTTTCATCAAGTCTAATTTAAAGTCTGTTCTTTGGCCATTTTTGAACTGTATCGGACCGGTAAGTCCTTTTATCTCCACCTATGGTTTTTTTTTTAAATTAATTAATACATCACGGTTCTAGAGATTCAACGTAAAATATTAAACAGTGAAACTCCCATATTAAACAGACTTTTATTTTACAAAATTTTCTTTTTAACGAAATATTTTTGACACCCAAATTTACTTAATTCTATTTAACAGGTTGACCACCACGGATTTTTTTTCAAGTTACTTAAAATCGATTTTGAGAATCTATTTGGGTTCTCAAAAATATTACTAGGATTGACAATTATTGAGACCATATTCGGGGTCTTACTGAAATCGATTTTCAGCGAGAGCTCGTTTAGAGTCACAATAATCAGTATTTTCTAGATGGAATAAAAATGTACAGTGTTGCCACTTTCCGATGGTATAACAAGCTTGCAAATATCATTATTATTTTTTTTTTTATCAATTTTCGTTTAAATCGTCAAAACTGTTTTAAGTAAACCTATGAAAAAACCCATGGCGTACGGGTGTAAACTAGTGAGAACGCCCAAAAAGGGCTCATGGCGGTCAACCTGTTAACGAATATTTTTTGTTAGAAACTTCGTAATATGGAAATTTCACTGTATTAATTTATAAAAAGTTTATAAACAGTTTAACGGACCGGCCGTCGGTAGAGGTCTTTTATAATATATTGTATGTGAATATTAAGGCAAAAAAAAATATTTTAATAATTTCAGATAATATTTTAACAAAAATACATACAGTATGAATTATACATCATTATTTCTTAAAATTAACACAACATTGAATTTAAAACTGTCACGACTATAAATGACAAAAAAATATAACGAGGAGGAAATTGTATTTACACGAGTGAAAAATTAATCAGCACCAGATCAAAATATGGGACAACAATAATAATTCTTTACTTCTGTCTTCTACAGAAATAATATTCACAATATGATATTATACCGAACAATAAATAGTTGTGAATTCATAAACAATCATACATTATCGATCAAGATCTTACATCCATAAGGTTAATTGGGTACCGGTCGCCTGTTTAACGGTCATGTGTACGAAAATGTGTGTTTAAAAGTTCATGTCTTTGAAAAATTATGTCTTCGAAAAGCCATGTATTCGATACCTAAGTCATGTGTTTGAAAGGTTATTTGTTAGAATTTAAAAACAAAAGTGGTAAACTAATTGGATCTTGAACGTGGTCGAGCAGATGGGACTTTTGAAGTACCTACCTACCTATATTCAAATATTGTTACCAATTATATGTTATACATGGTTTAATTTAGCCAGAAAATAACACGACGCAATACATTTTTTATTCCACTTGTATACGCTTTGATAACTTCAAAAACAGAAGAACTTTACGTAAAAATGTTTTACCATATAGGCGCAACTGGAGACATTTTTCATGGGGGTCTAAAATTGTATCAGCAGCATAAACCCTAATAATTAATGTTTGAAACTAAAATATGGTTAAAAACTAAGGGGCTTAGACCCCCAAGCTCCCCCCAAATTTCGCTTAGGGTGTAGTGTAATCTTATCTTAATTATCGTTTTACGATGTATCTACATAGGTCCAGGGCTCGTAAGGTTAGGTTAGGTTCATGTACTATAATGCATAAATTAGCGTGCATTCATGCACTAAACTTTGGAGTAATATGTATTAAAATATCCACTAAAAATTCAGAAATATGCATTTAAATGCACTCAAAATATACATATTGTAAAAAATATTTACAGATCAACACTTGGTTGTCAGTTGAAAAAAATCTGCACCAGATTCCGATACAATATGCTTCAAACCGTTTGTTTTTCTTTCAGCAATTTTTAAGGTGAAATATGAATAATATTGTTTATTGTAAATGATATACTTATCAAATACAAAAATACGAAAACTAACGGATGAACATATACGTGTTAAGAGAACGTTACACCCACATGTGTTGCCTTCAACTTACAAATGTAAAACGGGGGGCTATATAAAAGTAGAAAATATATGTAAAGAAAGTATAAATAGAAAATACAATTTTGGAAAATAATTTTGTAAAAAAAATGTTTTAAGAGAATAATGTTTGTTTTTAAAATATAAATTAATACAATTATTATGATGGAACATTTTTAAATGAGATAATATGAAAATATGTTAATTATCAGAAAAGTATTAAATTCGAAAATATATTAAAATCAAAATATACAACCGGAAAAGTATTTTGTATAAACCACAATTAATTAGAAAATATAATTACTGAAACAAATTTTAGAATAAATATTGTTCATTAGAAAATATAACTGCCAAAAAAAAAAAAACATTAAATATTTTTTGTTAAAAAATAAAATACCCAAAAAATATTTAAGCTTATATACATTTTCTGATAAAACTTTTATTTAGACTTAACTTTAAACAGAAAAATAGTTCGTACGAAAATAGTTTAACAGAAGAGTATTTTGTTAGAAAAACTAATTATATATCGGATTCGGGAATTACATTACGTTCAAAAACTAGGTGGGCTAAGCCTACCCAAGCCCCCCTCCCCCTAGTTGCGCTTATGTTTAAAGTTTTGATTGAATTCCGCAATGATAATAAAAAAATTGATGATAATCCAGACCTAGAAATCGTCACTGATTTTGAAAAAGATGCAATTAATGCATTAAATGATGTTTCCAATCGCAACACATTCGGCATGTTTCTTCCATTTATCACAAAACATTTTCAAAAAACTTCAAAGTCTTGGTCCCTCTTCAAGATATTCTAATGATCCAGAATTTAATGTAATAGCAAAGCAAATAAATAAATAACTGCCTTGGCATTTTTACCAGTTATATGGTTATTTCAGGTTAGTATGAAATTATTATTTTGTAATTTGCATTACATATGAGTGTTGTAGATGGGTGGACACTATGAAACCTTTGTCTAAAACGAAGCAGAACCACAATGATTATCACAATATTTTGAGGAAACGTATATTTTGGGAAAGTTATATATGCGTTTAAGATACATATTATTATTGTAATAATACATTTTAATTATCCTAGTACGTATAATAATAATACAATTGTATTTTTATTTCCATTAATATGTGGGTTTATTATATTATTTTTTAGTATATATTAATGCAATTATAGGTTAGGCAGTTGTACAATACATTGTTAACCATTTATTAGTATGATAAACATAAATTAAATACAAATAATATGTAAAACAAACTGAATTGTAATTTTGCTTAGTATTGGATAATGTCTTTAAACAAGAAAAGTTATCTTAATATTAATTTAACTTTTAAATATACAATTTTCTATCAAATTTTAATTTTGTAACGTGTATTTATAAATTATTACTGACATATATATACGTTAAATTACGTAGGCATATATTATACAGTTATACATTTATTCCATCATGTATATTGTAGTACCCACCTAAATATTATATAATATAAATAAATAATACGTATATTATATATTAATCGTGTTTTGGAAGAGAAATTGAATTCAGTGTATTTTTGCAAGCTAACTTTTTATTATTCACATTTGATATGAATGATTTATTTATCTCGAAAATTAATTGATGAACGTAGTTATAATGTGTACAGATGAATCATACAGATTGAATCAAATATCCCATTAATCAAATAGTGTACACGCGAGTTTCTTATAAATTGTTAATTAATTTAATTCTTTAGTAAAACTGGCGAGTGAGGTTTTTATGAACTGGTACCAATTTTTAACGATTCCAAAGAGAAAGTGTTATATTTTAGATTAAATTCCTACTAACCGAATTAATGAAGTTTCTCAAACTGGAGCCGTTACTCCATGGAACTTCATCTTTACACGAAATGTTTGGGTTGACGAGTGTATGGTTTTGTTGAAGAGCGCCCAAGCCGACTGCTAATACTTGCACTGAATCATACATGAGAGCCGGTTCGCACTAATAAAGTAAAATTGTTATCTTAAAGTACGCACCTGACATAGTAACTATTTTAACTTCGTTCTGTAATATTACTATTATATTTATTGAATTTCCAATTATCTCGACAAACCTGTGTCAACATAAATTTGTTGATTGACTGATTCTTTTCAGTGGAATATTGCTCCATGTGTTTGAGTACTTCTCGAACACCGACATCTTCGATGTCCACCATTCTGAACGTAGTTAAGTTCACGAAATTGTATTTGAAATCTTCTAGATCGAACATTTCCATGTCCTAAGTATGACAATAATATTAAACTAAAGTAGGTACCAGCCATTCAAATAGTACCTGGGTACTTATTTACCCAATTTTAGATTTTGAGCGGAGCGAGGAAGCTAGTGGTTTTACAATGGTGTTTATTTATTTATTTTTATATCCCGTATACAAAATTTTTACCAGAAGGAGGGCTTCGATTTCAACATATAGTACCTTATCTTTTAGCAAATTGGATCAAGATGGTTTAGCGAGGTCATTTTTCGATTTTATTAATATTTATTTAATGCTACGGGAAAAACCACCAAAAAATTACGAATAACCCCTAAAAATGGGATTTTTAATTTCTAACGCTTTGTTTATCACTATAGAAACGAACAAAAAATAATAATATTATAATATTAATTCAACTTACATGTTATAATAAATAATAACAATATAAAATATCCAGACTGACAAACCGTCTCCGCTCAGAATCGTTTTTCTTATACAATGATATTATATCATTGAGTTCAAGTTTAATACAATCCATTATACAATGACCCACTTGTAACCTACTGTACAGCAGAGCAACATCCACTTACCCGCTTTTTTTTTTTGATTGGTTAAATGGTAAAATGTTGATATTATATAAGTTTGCGGTGGCAATTGTGTACAACTATGAACTATGATTTACGATTAAAATTAAATATTTTTAGAATTTACGTGTTATTATCATAATTTTTTCGAAATAAAATTAATATATAAAATATTGATTTTTAACTTTCGCATAATATGATATGGAAAATTAAAAATTACAGCGCATAGGTACATCAAAACCGATTATTAATAACTAAATGGAAACAAATTATTCAATCACTCGTACTTACAAATGATGTAAAAAGATAATGAAACTTGTAATCATTCATTTGAAGTTGTAGTATCTATATTAGAATAAAACACGCCGTATGTAAACAAAAAAACAATAATAAAAAATCATCAACAATGTAAAATAATGGAATGCAATAGTTTGACTTACGCCTCTAAGAAAATGATCTACATGCTCCGATTTTGTATCGACCAGCATGTTATAAATCTCCATGTTTTTGATCTCGTTCAGTACTGATCTGTATGTCTTTGGAGTGGCATGTCGCAAGTAAACTTCAACTGTTTTTCTGTCGGGCACGGTTTTCATGAAATCTTTCATTCTAAATAAATCTGAAATAGCAAACATCAATCGCACGGACGCGCATTTATTTCTGTACCTATATATGACGTCATTCCTTCTAATTAATTGTTCAGCAAAGAGAAAATCGGTTTGAAGAGTTTTGTCGTTTACTACATGTATTTTAGAGTGACTATTAATATTTTAATTATGCTGCTAGGTTATAATACAATTATTGTGCGTGATTGTATAAATGGTATTATACAAATGCAATGTATGCCTAGGTACTAGCTAATAAACAATAATCATGGGCATACATTTGGTTAAACATCCTTGTTACAAATATAAAATAACACGTATTGGCATAATTTATTATATTTACAAGGTTAAGTTAGGAAATACTTGGAGCTTAAGGAGTTTTTGGGGGACTAAACCCCCCTAGGCTCCCAATAAATTAATGTCTGCTAATAATATGATAGACTGCACCGACTATGATATGCAAAGTAATAGACATAAACGTTGTGCATGAAATTTTTTAAGAGTTACCTATGTTATGGGCGTGTAGTTTTGAATTTAGATATTGTGGTAATATGATTGCGTAGTGTTAATATTGATTGAACAATTGGTGACGGAGTTTGTGTTTTAATGTAGTTCAATTAATTAACAATTATTAACTTAAGGGAAACAATTAAGAAATGGAGTTGACAAAAACCAAAAATAATCGTAATATTAAATTATTGAAAACCATATTTATTGAAAATCACGATACATACAAGAAGAATAAAATGTACACGGACCGGCAAACACCAATGATATTACAAAATAATATACTGATTACCTGATCGATACAATATACTACCCTCATACATAAATAATTAATTCTAGTGGTATCATATGAAATAAAATCTGGCGGCAGTCGTACCTATATAGTAATTGTTATATTCGGCAGTTTATCCTAATAGAGAACTTAATAATGAACAACAACTCGCTATTACAAATAGAGTAAGTTATACATATTTTAATGATGAAACTTTACTATAGTGCAAAACACTTGTTTAAAACAAGACATTTCAAAGTTTAAAATACATAGTAAACCAACGTAATTGTTGGGCTTATTCTAAGGGGTTCAGGGAGAGTGTTTCAAATTTTATATATGGTTTCAATTTTACATCAATGATCATAATACGTATTATACAGGACCTAGATGAATAATAAAAAATATTATAACTAACATAATTTTGTCGTAATCATGATCATTATATGTAACAGCCGCTTGCGTCCAATTTAAAAATTACATCATGTCACTATAAGCGTGGTTAAAGAGACTATCTGTTTTGTATACAAATTGATGGGTAATTGTTGGGTTTATTCCAAAGGGTTCAGTGACGGGGTTTCAATTTCATACCGATAATACGTATTATAAAGCATATTGTTAAGATTAATAATAATTAAAAATATTATAACACAATTTTACCGTAATCATGTTCATATATAATGGCCATTTTCGTCCAGTTTAAAAATGATATAACGTCACTGTAAGCTTTGTTCAGGAGACTTTGTTTTGGATACAAATTGATCGAAAACCTTTTGGGGTCCATTTCCAAATCTAGTCTAGCTTCTATGTGAGGTAAATCCAGAGTATCACACATTGACTGTAGATGAGATGCCAAGTAACTGTTACTCGGGCCGAACAGAGCCGCAATGCCGAGGTCGAGTTGGCTACATGCTATTTATATTTACATGAATTCAATAGATATTATTATAAGTAAGCGATAATAACATTATTGTCTCAATATTATAAGTTACCATACCCGTTTTAATGGTGTAAAAACTGTCGTCATGTGGTACGTACTGGATATCATAAGATACTTGGGTGTATGGTAAGAGATGTGCATCACGGTTTATTTGATCGACTGCAAATTTGAATGCTATTTCGAGGCTGCTATTGATTTGGTCGTGTGTAAACAATGCTCCTTAAAATAGTTTATATAAATTAATGGTTGTATGCACCTACTAGTATCAAGAAGAAAATTATAATAAAACATAAAATTATATTAAAATAAGCCGTAAGATATCTAGGTACCTAGTAAGAACACGACATAGTTTAATATTGTAGATAATGCTTTAACCGCATATTATTTATTGGTTGTGAAATTTAATGCTATACAATATTAATAATTGTATATACCTATTACCATACCTATATATGGCTTTGTTTAATATAAATAATTGTACCTACTGCGTAAGAAAATTAAAATGTATGAACATATCATATAAAATCAAAATATATAGTTATTGAATTGTTTCTTTTCATAGATAATTAGGTAGGTACATAATATTATACAATTAAAACTTATAAGGGGGACGGAGTGGCCAAGTGGACTAAGGCGTTGGTTGCGACACGCACCGTCGCCGGTTCGAATCTCTTTCACGGGCGGCACTTCTCTCCGGGCAGATATCTGTCTGGAGAGAGAGTCCGCCATCCCCCGATTGGGCATGACAAAAACCTACGGGTGTCCAATTTGAAATTCTGCCAAACCAAAACACACATGTTTACAAAAACTGAAAAACCTACAGTACCCTCCCCCACAGTTAATTACCACCCAATGGCCTAAGTTGCCACGGGTTAATTAATAAAAAAAAATAAAACTTATAAAATGAAAAATAATCATTAAAAATGTTTTTTTAAATATCAAGTTACACCCAATCGTATTTTAAAAAAAAATATTTATTTAGAATAAAAATAATAACTTGTACAGGCATTCAGGAGAACTATTATTCAATATTTCACTCCACAAAGAGATGGAAATAAATGCGGCAAGTTCATAGTTTAAATAATTAACTTTAACCAATGCTGCTGTGCAAATGATTGTTTGTTATTATTTTAGTAAAATATATAAATGTATTCTCTAGTGATATATTATGCTTGTAAGTCACAATATAAATATAATATTTTTTCACATTTCCGTATTTGTTAATTTATATATTTTTCGTTTTTATTATCTATTTTTTTTATGGAAAAATTCAAAATCATTTGTAAAATTATTTTTTAGCATCTAACAAGTCTGAGACCACTTAACTCGCTCAACCGTTCGAAAAGAAAAAAATAATAACCATAACCACACTTACGTTATATTATAAGTTTGAATAAAGCTTTATATAGAGTCTTTAAGGGCCGACTTAAAGTGTTGTATATAGAATAAAAGAAAAATGGTGTGAATTTGCCATTTTGTAGTGCGATGAGAAATCGGATATGAAGCATTAAGAGCGTAATTTTCCGGACGATTTTCCAACTCTCTGACTGGGTATTGGTCGAGTTCCTGTTGTAAATTGAAATGTCCATTACCGGTGTCTGAACCTTTTTTTATGAATAGGCAGCCGATATGGTGGTATATAGTCAGTAAACGATCATAAATGTTGTTAAACCCTATTGGTTTGTGAACATTTGAAACCAGAAATATTGTGTTTAACCCTTACAAAATAATAAATACAATGTTCATTGAAAACTGATGTTCGTTTGAGTATCATATTAAATTGCATTTATGATTCGACTATTACGCGTTTCGGAATATAAAGAAGATGGTTCAAAATCGTTAAATTGATTAGGTGCATGTACCAAAAAAGTAATTTTGTTTATTTTAAGTACCTATATACATCTGGAATGAAGTTAAAAATATTTTATGCAAGGAACTTTTTTAAAATTATATTATTACGCTAATGTGTGGTTACGGTATTTAATTATTTTTTTCCAGTTATACTTTAGTAGGTGTTTAAAATGTAAATTAATCAATATTATGTAATTTGAGTTATGATCAGCATAAAACATTTTAAAATTTTAAAATTTTTTTCAAACTGTTGTAGGTAGATACGAGATAAAAAAGAGAAATAATATATAAATATGTGATATTAAACACAAGTAGTGAGACCATTAAAATATAAACCGTTTTTATCAATAAAAATTGTATTAATTTTTGGTTTATTTGTAACACTTTAAATCAATACCTACTAAAATATATATTTTAATCATACATATTGAATTTTAACATTTGACTTCTTGGGACACTCAATAATATCGAATCAATAATATTTTTTGTGATATACTGATACCTACGTATATCACAGCTAAATCAGCAGATTAGATCTAATTTGTTTCATTTATAATCATATTATTACGGTAAAAGTTAAAAACTAAGTCAACAGTAAAATGTTTTTTTTTATTTTATACCAAAATGGGCTTTCAAATGTCGTGACAGTTGGTTTTATTGTGTTATATTTTTTATTTTTTTTTTGTGCCATAAAAATAAGAGTATTGGAAAATGTATTTCAATCCCAGTTTGATTGTTAAAACCGTCTAGGACCAATCGGAAATATTGCTTTAGTTTTGATAGTAAAAATATATTTCGTTTGTTCAGGATAAAAACGTTTTTAAATTGTAACACTAAAAATGTACAATTAAAAAGCCAGATTTTACAGTATTGATCATAATATAATATTTAATGACGGCTTTCTGATACACTGATGGCCTATATTTGGAGCTTGTTCAGTAGTATCATGCCGAATCTCACTTACGGTGAAAGTTTTCTAGCTGATATCTATTCAATCTTGTTTTGAAACAAATTTATTTTATTTCATCAAATTTTAAATTTCTTTAGAATTCGATTGAAACTATAAATGTTTTCCGATTTATCATAAAATTAAAATATAAATATGCATTATTTCAACACTCGAAGAAATAATAAAAAAATAAAATAAAATGTAGGTACCTTATGTCGAAATAATAACGGACTTATAATATAGCTGGAGGTAATAAAATCATAACAATATTATAATAAAACGTTCCATCTACTCAATTTAAATATGGTTTCAATTATGAATTGAACGTACAAGTATGATATATAAGTATTGTATAGCTGCAGTGTATACACTATATTGATAATTGAACTTTAATAACACGAAAAAAAAAATGCTTTTAAAATGCCTCACCTATTTTTATTTTGTTCGATTGCAGTGTTCGAACTAACGACCAGCATATTAAAACTTCCAAAATTAAAGAGCTCGGATGTCGTATCTTCATTATTTTTAACGATCTAGAGTCGCGACTGTAACAAAGGTTATTACTATTGTAAACATATGTTACGTAACTACACTATACAGCACATACCATATATATATATATAAAATATATTGGACGACGTTTATATGGGATGATTCGCACAGGTTTACGGTGCGGTGATCGCAATTATCTTGTTTCGCTGTAATACGGTGGCGATAGTATAATATTTTAAATTATAATGCTCGATCGGCCGACCACAGCGTTCTGCTGAACAATACACATCGATATGTTAATATTATATAATATATCATTATTATTATTATTATTATTATTATTATTGACGACGACTGCGGAACAGCAGAATAAAACATTGAACACCGACTGCTACAATATCCGTTTGAGTGTGGCGTATTATCATAATATCGGAATGATGGATTTCGTCGAAAACTAACGCAGCATACAATACTGCAGTTTACAGCCGCCGCAGAATATCACGCTCTTAATCGGCTGTACAATAATGTTATTAATGTCGTTCGAAAAACCTATCCGACAGATTTTTATCACGTCACATTGCAGGAGGCTATCCGCCTGATAGTCATAACAATAATGATGACGATGATTACAATAACAATAACAATAATAATAATAATAATAATAATAATGATAAAAATATCAATAATAATAATAATACGCGAAGTTTTATCGTGTACGTACCCGACAGTTGTAGTAGTGATTATAGTCGCCGGCGATTGTTTGGTATACCGCGGACGGGTTCGCTGCAGTGGACTTTAACCCTTTAGGACACGCGGTGCCACTGCGAGCCGTTTTACGCGTAAATACACACTTGTCCGGCTTCGTGAGCGTGTTAGGACGTACGCGATGGGGTAGTAAAATATATATTATGCTATAACTCGGCCTGGCCACCAGAGCGCTCTTCGCAGAAAAAAACATTCTCGAATAATATTCGCGACCGCCGTCGTTGTGATTTGTTGCCGCGCTATTATAGAGCGGCGAACGATCCGATGTACGCGTGTATAGGTAATTAATTTATTGTTTTCGTAACGGTTGCAGTATACGCGCTCGTATCGGCAAATAAAAGACTGTACGATCTTGGAACAATGCAACGCTTAAATTGGGCAAAAATAAGAAAGGGGATGCGTTGAAAAAAAAAAATCGCGCGTTCCTCAATACAATATTTTAAACGGCGTATTGGTGATTAGAAATGGACTGTATAAATATTTTTTAAAAACAAGACGGGCTCCCCCCTCCCCACAATTCAAACACTGGTATGTACTGTAATTGTTCAGCAGGTATACTGCGTCGTTCTACAATTCATCCGTCGCGAGCAGACGATCGATAACAGCCTAATAGTGATGTGACTTAATAAGTATGGTTCGGATTTCAATGCAAAGTGCATTATTTTATGGGTGTCTTGCATACCAAGTACATAATATAGTTCGTTTCGTGTAACAGATACTTCGAAGATAAGATACGAACAAGACGTATGTCAATCAAATCAATGGCATACACTAGTTAATAAAAGTTCAATGAGTGTTAAGCACATTTTTAGAAGTCAACCAACCGCACAATGCACTCCGAAAGAAGCTAAACACGTTTTCTTGCTTCGGTTACTTCATCGCTTTGTTACGACGTGTATAAATCCGGGCTCCTGGTCTATTTGGATGCCTTCATAAAAAAAATTGTCAGTTGGATGACACCCTACGTGATCTGGGGCCCTATAGTGATAAGTATATCGTAAAACAAAAATACAAACAAGGCGTATTATAATAGCTTTCAAATCAATGCCACACACTAGCGTTAGTAAATGTTCAACGACAGTGTCATGCACACATTTTTATTAAAAGTTGCATGTCATCAGCCACGCAATGCACACACCCCGAAATGGAGCAAAACGTGTTTTCTTACTTCGGTTACTTCATGCGATAAGTGTAAGCCCGGGTCTCTACTTCAGGTGCCTTCAGGAAAAAAAATGTCTCCGTGGGATGACGCCCGACTTGATCTCTCCTCGACCCATGGCGCGTCGTCACTCACGCACGATTCGACGCGGTATATTATAAAGTATGGGCGCAAAATCCCGCGGTCGTAAAACTTAAATTATTCAAAACGTTTTACGGTGTAGCTCCGAAACTTTATACACCCCCGACGGCGGTGGCCCGATGTATTTTTGATTCGGAGACTTTCTCCTTAGCTGCTCTTTTCCATCAATGAAACAACTTTGCGGGCTCCTCTATACGTAGAATCATGCCGGTCGACTCGCCGTGCAGTGGAAGTTACAATGCTTACAGCACTTGCGAGGAACGTTTTGCCCTTTTCTCCGTTATCATTACTGCAGCACGGCCATAAACAGCTGTAATACGTTTTTTTTTATAACGACCACATGATAGGTAATGTCATAAAATTAATTTTTTACTTTAAAAATATACGATCAGACCAAAAATTATTGTCGTTTAAAAGAAAAAAAAACAATATTTAGATACAATAAACGTCACAGGTATACACCCTTAATAAATAACAATATTATAGCTTGTCTTTATTTTTATCCAATAACTACGAGACGTAATAAAAATAAAGTAATATTGGTATACCTATTATAAATAGGATAACATTGTACTTCTCATAATTATATAGTGTCAATAGTAGGTATATGGGTTGTTGGTATTTTGTGTATCATTCTGTTGAAAGGATTCATAAAATAGGCTTAACTTAAATAATTGGGAACAAAACATAATAGGTATTATATTCATTTGTTTTAATTAAAAACTGCAGGGAATTTTATTTTGAAAAATTAAATATTTTATAAACATAACCTATCTATATATGACTTTTAACTCCGCGGTGTACATTAAATAACACTAATGTTTACACATTTAATGCGTTTTATTTTTAAACCGCTTGTGTATTGCTAATGTGTATTTGTAAATGCGTGTTATTTTATTTGAGGAGTACAACATTTTCCCCTAAATTAATAAAATATATTGTATGTTTTCTAATTAAAGATAGGAAAACACAAAACAAAACGGTAGCACCGTAACTGGGAGGTTTCTTCTCTCGGGTGTCAGTTACAATCTCGAAAAAATAAATCGTGAAAATAAAAATGGCAAAAAGTTTCAACGGCGTAAACAATAATAGCGAAAAGTGGAAATATCTTCTCGCCAATGAATAATAATATC
The DNA here is from genome assembly GCF_019925205.1 of Metopolophium dirhodum. NCBI lineage: Eukaryota > Metazoa > Arthropoda > Insecta > Hemiptera > Aphididae > Metopolophium > Metopolophium dirhodum. The sequence continues at coordinate 3,708,708 of NC_083566.1, forward strand.
AAATAGTTATTGTATGAAAATTAAGTGTGCACTGTAAACGACACTTCAAAAAAAATCACAATTTCATGTACATTTTTCACTTATGGGTCGGTAGTCATGGACCGTGGTATCGCGTAATAATTAGACGAGCGGTTGAGCCATTACCTAATAATGTAGTCTCGTCCATGGTTTGAGTCGTCCATGATCAGTGTTGTACCTGTATTATCCATAAGTAGTAACTGTTGAACTGTTCAATTACGTCGTGTGTTAAACTTTCGTATTCGTTATTGAATTCATTCAAAGTCAAAAGAACAACAATTTAAATTTGAATATTGTGGTCATTTTTTTTCAAATATTATTTTTATTATTGGGCACTGCGAAAATAAAGACGAACTAGAAAAAATAAGGGTTATTTGTCTATAATTTATTGTATACGTCCCCACCCATCATTATTTTTTTTACTATTATTATTGTCCTTAATATTAGTCCACAGTTCTGAAGTTAAATCTCTTGAGGAAAAAAAAATATCATTTTTAAAAAAGGATACGCTGTTAAATTATTTCGCGATTATCACATGCCTATTTTTACTTATTACTGTGGTCATTCTAGAGCACAGTTTATATATTAAATGTTACCTAAATATGCACTGATGTACCTATTCTAAATATATTAATTAAAATATGCCTACCAATATCGATTGAATGGAACATTTTAAAAACTGTAAATTATTATTTTTATTTCAGGTTGAATGTTTTTTAATAATATTATTTATTGTACATAGATAGTGTATTTGTATAATACACACTACGTATCGATCCTTAACGAAATTAATACATTTTCACATATTTGATACCAGGAAATAATATTCAATTGAGGAAATTGCGTTCCTAAAATACCGGGAAGTCGCTATGCTGTAAAGTAAGTTCCGAGTATACCTCATAATTTAATTGGCCTCCGTAAAATTAATAGGTTTAAGTCGTGTTCGAATACGAAAAAACGATTTTGATCTGAGACTGTCTGTCAGTTTATATTTCTAAGGATGTTTTATTATATTGCTTATATAATATATTAGTAATTTATTTTTCAATTAGTATTACCATGAGTTGATAACATTTTGCTATGGACTAATCTCATATGGCAGTATTATAGCACTATTATAATATTTCATATTTTAGTACTAGCTCTTATTAACTTACTATGAATTTTAGGATCCAAAATGCCATTACGATTGCTTGATACAATCAAAAATGAATTGCCTTCAAATAATTATTAATTGACTTGAAAAGTTATTAAAAATATAACGGGGTATCGTTGTGTAAACAATATTATACATAATATCTAATTCATATTTTGTTTTCTTGTTTGTATTTTAAAAATAACACAAAATGTTTACAAGATGATATTATTTTCATTAGAAAAATGTCTTAAAAAATAACACTGAATGTTCGCTCATAATCTACAGTTTTGTAGTTGTTTTAATTTTATCCAAAATATTGTCTGGCCATTACCACATATTTTGTATTTCATGGCAATCACGTATAATGTATCACGACGTAAATGTATCTTAGTTTTTGGAAAATACTAATCACTACGCGTTCTTAGCGGGTTTGTTACTCCTCATTGATTATTGTATAGAATTATCCATGTTACCACAATTTGTGGTCTGGGGTAATAAAGTTTTGAGTCATTGAAATTAGGCAATCGCTTTTTCGATTCCTAAAGGTAGTAAAAATAACAGTTCAAAGAAACTTTGTGAGCAGAAAACAAACTTTTCGCCTCTAAAACAAAATGTTTTTTTTGTTTCGTCCAACTTATTTCTATTTTAAATTATCAAATTTTGAATTATGCAATGAATATTGAAAGTAAATTAATTTATTATGAATGACATTAAGAGTAGGTACCAATATTAAAATATGCATATTAAACAATTCGAAATTCCAATTATAATATAATTATGAGTATTTCCATAAATTATTTTATATGAGTAAATATTATATCCAATCCTTAAATACAGTGTACCTACCCTAAAAACCCGTTAGGTACCTACAACTCACCAGACGTAATGTTTAACCAACCAATATGAGTATTCAAATATACAACTCTATACAGTTAAATCGTGTTTCTAACATGCGTTAGGTTAGTTTTATTCATATAACTCTAAGATCATAATATGCTACCTCGGTACCTATATAATCTATGCACATACCAGTAACGCGGTGAATAGAAATATAAAATCTATAGATTTATAAGACTTATAAGACGCTTTGTGTTCATGAGTTAAAAATCTGCAGATTATTATGTAATTTACATAATATTAATTTATGGAACTATGAGTTACGTTGATTATAGAACCTTTAACAGAGCATGCTATTTTATTTTATTTAAAGTCTCTACCGAGACCCTTTTATTGGTTTAATGGAAACAAAGGTCCAAAGCCATTTAATAGAGGTTTATGATAAAAACACAATTTTAGTAGACATCTGGTTACGATATAAAATGTCGTTCCTAAGTGCTTACAATGAAGTTTGTCACCAGTCACTAAAATATAATAATAATAATAATAATTGTCACCACTTAACTTGCCCGAGTGGTATAATATTTAGATGTTAGTAATATAAATTATATATTTTTGTAAAGTAAATATCTAAATGACCAAATGTCAAAACTTAAAAGTTAGGATAAATGGTTTAAAAAAAATATGGATTCCAACCTCCTAATTCGATTTCAATGATTTATTATACATATCATCAAATGTAGATGAAATGTTAGCTGCAATAATATATTATATAGTACACCTAACATTACAATCTGTGTTAAACCTATAGTTTATCTTTACTTATACATGTATGGCTGGTTTTGTAAAATGTTAGGTTTATCCAATAATAAAAAATACCCGATGATAGAAAATAATAATATGTATTATGTTTTACGACTTCACTAACTACCAAGATGTCTATTATGAATTGGAAATAATAATTGTGCACTTACAACACACATAGTATGAGTTTAGTGTTTTTTGTCACTAGTTTTGAGATTAGTTGGATTATAAAGTGGCGTTTAACAGTTTCAAGTCTGTGAAAAATGGGAAAGAAAATACAAAATAATATATTTATAAATATTGGTTCAAACAGATTTATACACAAATAAGGTTGAAATGTGGTTTAAAATGTTGGTCGATATTCTTATCTAAGATAAATGCATAAACTGTATAATATTATAAAAAAAAAAACCTGTGTATCTATATACATCACGAGTTCGCGTACCTACTTCTTACGCTGTTCGGTCGAGAAAAAAAACAAAAAGTTCAGTTTTTAGAAAAACATAATAATTCAGGTAGGTAGTTATTATTTGTTTTTTTTTTAACAAGAAAAACATAATTTCAATCAGATTTGTTAGAACAAGTTGTTATTGTACTCTTAAAATGTTTTTATTTTATTTTTTTATCTTTACAAGCAATATACAATCTGTATCATTAGATAGGTTAAAAGAAACCGATATGACAGGTAACATTATTTTGACCAAAGGATCCACCTATTGAAGACACTTCCTTTTCTTAGAACGTTCATAGATTAAAATTAAAAATTATATTTTTTAATTTCCATTAATTGTTGTTAAGTTGGTCCAATTGCGGTACCGCAACCGTTATTATTTGTTTATTTGTTGCAGTGATTTGTTTTCACAGATCACTCGTTAACACTCGTTTTTTGTTTATTATTTTTGAGTAAAATCACCTACTATTATAATGAATACATCGAAATGACAATAAAAATAATATAAACATTTTAAAAAATAGACGAAAAGACAATATTTATTTTTTTTTTTTTTTTAACATTTATTTAGAAAATATACAATCTGTAAGGTTTTTTACAATAGGCATGTATGCGGTGTTTATGTGATTTTAACGTGAGGATCAGAGGGTTTGAGAGGTTTGCTAGACGGGAGCGGAATAATTATTTGTAGGATGATTTTGCTACCTCTGGAACTGTTTGGATGTTTAAATTAGTGTGAAGTGTGTGATTTGAGATGTAAAAAGGTGCTTTTGTAATCATTCGTAATGTTATAGATTGAAAACGTTGTATTTTGTTAATGTTTGACTTCTTAGCAGAACCCCATAGTTGGATTCCATACGCCCACATCGGTTTTAGCAGAGTTTTGTATAATAGGAGTTTGTTTTTAAGTGTAATTGTGGAGTTTTTACCGAGGAGCATATGGAGGGATTTTCGTCTGATGTTTAATTGGATTCGTTTTTTTTTTAAGTGTTCGGCCCAAGTTGAACGTTTATCTAGTATTAGACCTGGGTAACGTACGTTAGATGTTTGAGGAATGATTTTATTATTTAGAGTTACTGGGGGATAAAAGACAATATTAACACGCAGTAGTCAACATTTGTAAAAAAAAACAGCTGTTCAGTGTTACAGACGAACGTTACAGTATTTTTTTTCCAGGTACATGCAAAACGAAGTTTCACTTCAATATTATTACATAATATATATGTATACTTATATATATAATATTATAACAATCTTCGTTTAAATAATAATGTATATTTCAAGAACTCGTGGGCTGGCCCTATCTAAAAATTCAAGACATTTATCAAATTGTTTTTTCTTTAAGTTTCACAAGCTTGCCTTTGACTCAAAATAGTCTATCCAGATAAAGGTAATTTTTCTTTATTTTAAAGCTTTTAGTCAGTGACTATGACAGCTGGAAAGTTGTTTTAAATAATACAAAATTATGACAATAACAAAAGAAATACAAATATTATACAACAAAACCTGCTTCCAATATGAAAACAATTATTTTTTTAACGATCACTTCAGATTTAATGTTGAGAATAGAGAAAAGGTTGGGGGGAAGGTGTTAAGAGATTCCAGGTAACTGAGCAATATTATACTTTTAATGGGGACGAGGTGGCCGAGCGGTCTAACGCGTCGACTGCGGCGCTGGCAGTCGCGGGTTCGACTCCCGGCCACTGGGCGGCATTTTTCTTCGGGCAAGTCACGGTGTCCGGAGAACAAGTGCCGCCATCCCCCTCCCGGGCATGGCAGATACCTACGGGTGCCCAAATTGAAAATCTGCCAAAACCCAACACACACGTGTTTCCCCCTACTACTACCAACAATACAATACACCTAACCAAAAATCATACACCAAAAACCATACAGCTAATGGCCATAGTTGCCGGGCTTACGATCAATAAAAAAAAAAAAAAAAAAAAAAAAAAAAAATATACTTTTAATATGACATTGTATAACGAGGGACAGTCGAAGAATAAGTGTGAGAGGTCGCACATGTTTTCAGTAAAATGTAATGTACAAAGAAAATACAGGTAATATTATCTGTAATAATTGCAATAACATTTTTTTTTTTCAAAGATTTATGATAAAACGTGTTATTTTAAATTAATAATTGTAAACAGTAACTATTATTATAGTTCAATATATATAATAATAATATAATCTTAGCTTTCAGTCTGTCTTTTTAACTATCTTAACGATTTTATTTTTGTGCAGGGAAATTGTTACTGCTAACTGATATGGTTTATTGTTTTACAATGAAACTGACATTTTAATTGTACACGTGAACATTGTTTTTGAGCATTTGTTTTTATATATTAAAAATTACATGTGATATTGAAATATTATGTTTTGTTGCACAAAACCTATTAAAAATGTAATAAATAATAATTGTTATAATATGAAGTCAGCAAATCGAAAATGTATAACATTGACGTTCTTATACGTAGTGTAACTATAATTTACCTGAAAATGTGCAAAAATAATACCAGCTGCGTATAACGTTTAGGCTAATTCACACAATATTCCATCAAATGGTTTTGAAACAAATAACTGTGGAAATTATTTTATACAAGTCACTTTGACATTAATCAACAATCACAATAGAAAAAATATTACAATAGTATTTTATGTTGATTTTCATATTATATTATATAATATTATTTGTATGATTAAAAAAGTACTATATTATATTATTAATACGAATATTATTATCGTTATTATTAAGTACTGCAAAAATACTCGACAGGGTTGCTGCAATTGTCGGCTATAATTTTTGCACAGCCAACGAGTGGTGGCCATAAAGGTCGTAAATATCGGAAGCGCAAATGGCCCAACCACCTCTCTTCCACGTTACTGTTAATATTATATATGTTGTATCCAAAATAAGCTGTAAAAAACCTAAACACGTGCGTCGCGACCACCGACTGAAATACCATATTATCTCAAATAAATAACAACGGGTTTCGTCGTGGAGGTATAAATCATATTCTAAGCGGAGGAAGGATTTTTCATTTGAGCAAAACACAAAGATGAATGTCGTTTAGCAACCGAACAAATACCACCACCATGTTATATATTGGCAACGTCGAGATATGAAGAAAAAACCCAAGGTTTTTAATAAATTATAAAATTCGTAAAAATATTATATTGTATAATAGCATAATACTATTATATCGTAAGATATATTTTACCCATACATCATGACAGTGTGTATGTGTTTTTCGCGAATGTATGTCAATATTCACATAATATAACGTGTAGGTAGTAAGAGCATATTTGAGTTCAAAACAAAGATCTTAAAAATAATAAATTAATGATTGTTTTTCCATTTTTTTTAAATTTATTTTATAATTTAATGAAATATACTTGTTTGCGTATAAAAAGACACCAGTTATAAATTAGCTGTTTCACGCCTTCAAGAACTAGACACTCGCAATGAGCTGGTACCTTTTGATGACGAAAGTCGATTAGAGTCTGAAAATTTGTTCGGTTTAGTATTTACCATCACCGCGTTAATATGTTATATTGGCAACGTCGAAATATAAAGAAAAACTTCAAGATTTTTAATAAATTATAAAATTCGTATTATACATTGCATGCATACACTAAGATATTTACCAAAGCGTCATGAAAGTGAGTATATGTTTTGTGTGAATTTATGTCAATATTCGCATAATATATGACGTAGTAAGATATTTATGTATTTCGTGTATATGCGGTGAGCACTGTCAAAAGACGACCCGATAGCGAGTTGGGGTCATGGAAGCCGTAAACGTGCAGAATGCCACATCATCGCTTTTTCAGTGTTTGTAATGGGCTACAAATGACAAAATATATAATAGAATGAAAGAATAATATTTTAATAAAATAGTAAATTTAGGTTCCCACATAAAACTGTCAACTACATTTTTATAAAGTTTTTTAAAAAAAAAAACAATACGTTATTTCCTTTTAAAAGTTATTTACAAATTTATTAGTATAATTTATAAAAAAGGTGAAAATATAATGTATCACCTATTTATGTTCAAAACTTAAAAAACAAATATTCATTAAACATAATAAAATATATACTTAATAATTTACAATTAAATACAAACTCAGAATACTTGATACAGAGTAATCATTATTGCAACTTAGTTAATTATAGTAAAGTTGTAAGTACTTATTATTACGTATTATATAACTATTACTAATGAAAATAGAATTACATTTAATAAATAAGTGAAACAATTATGAATTAATATTTTTAATATGATAAATGGCAGATCTAGCTCTCAACTAGCTGCTTTAAGTTGAGGTTATGGTTTGTGGTCGCTATCTTCATCATTATTTTAAGGTGTTCGTTGGTGAGTCGGGATATGAATTTGTTTTTAATATAATTCATGTTAACATATTGGATTGCTTATTTTCTCCTTATCTGCGGGCCGCCATTTGGTGACCCCTGTCATATAACATGGTGATACATTTAACTATATTTTTTGAAATTTTTATAAATAAATAACTGTGTTTAACTACTTACTTCTATGCTTAGATGGTAATTCTGAGCATATTTTCGTTTAAAACAAAGATCTTAAAAATAATAAACTAATGATTGTTTTACATTTTTTTTAAAATGTAATTTACTAAACTTCTTGTTTACGTACAAATAAACACCATTTATGCAACTGATTAGCACCTTCAAAAACTATACTGACAAATAGACACTCACAATGAGCAGTTATACTTTAATATAGACGATTACGAGTGGGTTCCCGATTATCGAATTGATACCCGAGTTGTCTAGGGACGTATATTACGTATTTTGTCAAGATTTAAATTTTAAATGTTTATAAAAAAAATCGAGACTATGGATTTTTAATATTTTTCAAATGTCACTGTAACAATATAGTATGAGCCTTGTATTAAATTATCAAGCTTTTTTACCCAACAAATAAAATTTTACGCGATAACCGAACATTTTTTAGATATCGGTTACCGGTTTTATACCGGTCCTGTTGTTAGCGGTAACCAATTACCGGTACTATATTCAAAATTACAGGTTACCGTTAAGTGGTAACCGCTTCCAAAAAATGTCAGTTACCGGTAACCGATTTAATACCGGTTTTCTAAAAAAAAAAATTGTACTACACCTTTGTACCCGTATACTTAATACAATATTCGTGTTGTTATAGGAATCAAGCTATTTTTAGATTTCTCAGTACAATATACGATGAGGGAGACCGGGACTATCGACTATCGAGTACCGTCATTACCAAATAACGATATTTTATGTTATAGGTAGGTAGGAAATAGAAATGTAGAATACCCATTATTTGAATTATTATTACAAGAATTTAGACTAGAGAAAAAATACGAAGATATAATAGTATGGTTTAAGAATAGTTTTAAGAAGTTATTAAACCATTAGTAGCTACACGAGCGTATAATCATTTATGTAGCTAAAATAAATTAAACATAATATTATTATAGTTCATACGTAACGGTAGTCAGTATTTATAAATACCGGTAATCGGTTCTTAACCGGTTAAGACATATTACGTTATTATGCTGTTTTATGTTAGCTGAAAAATTGTCACGGTAACCGGTAACCGATAGGCGATAACTGGGAGTACAAATAGGTTTATAATTACGGTAACCGATTATAGGTTCCTCAAATTTCCGGGAAATTACCGGTTTTCGGTAAAAACCGGTAACTGGTTTCAAGCCCTGTATTTTCCCAGACATTGTAAAACCTATTAAAATATCATAGGAATTCCAATTTATACTTATGGGAACCAATTCAAACAAAATAATTGATAAATGATAAGTAATTTTTATTGGGATCCAATTCATTCACTTTATTTGACCAGGGAACCAATTTTATTCCGTATTACCCCTTGGGCTTTGGTATAATGACGGCCAAGGATGCTCTCGAAATTTCTAGATTTAATAACACCGAGGTTCACTAGAGCTATTTGGTATAGTATTTTATATAAAAATTCTGAAGAACATAAATATGTATTTGATATATTTAAATTTATTCTATCGTATTATTTGATATTTACAATTATCTCAAAGGCAGTAAAAATGTAAAAAAATATTTTATGATAAACTTATATTCAAAAACATAAAAAATACCAAATACTTATAGCATGAGTTCGATTATCTGTATTAAAAAATCACTAACTCTTTATACCCAACACAAGCATAGCTTAAAGAAAATAGATAACCGAAGAAAATTTTACATTTTAAAACCTTAATGTACATATAATATGTTATTCAACCAATAAAAAACAAAAAAAAAGAATAAGAATTCCACAACTATACCTTAATTATTATATTTGAACGGTTTTAAAATCGTATTTGACATAACGATGTATAAGAATAAACATAATTTTAAACACGCTTCTATACTTCTGACTAAAGATGTATAGATTGAAACGTTATACATATTATGGAGGTATAAAAACATTATGGTTAAAATCGTTTATTCAATAATACAATGTTGATTATTTTACATTACGAAAAAAAAATGATTGAAATTCCAGGTTTGTCGTAATAATTATAAATAATATGTATTTTTGTCTCAATTACACGAGGTGCGGCGCTGTGTAACATATGTCTATTATTAAATGTGGAAACAGACATTTTTTTTTAATTGCTTGAAATATAGTATTAGAAAATAATGGAAAGATTAGTGGGATGTCACAAGAGACTAATGAAGAAGTGTAGGTCAACCGCGGTATAAGATGGAAAATGAAAACCACTGTAGGTGAAACGAGAAAAAAGTGATTAACCACCTAGGAAACGGTATGAAAACGATGTTTGAGTTATTAAACGATAACACGTCTAATGAAAAGTGGGAAATGTATTATTTCATAATGTTTAAGAACTTTTGGACATATCTTTCACTGTACCAGCTGAGAAAAACGAATAGTTGTTGGTATCTACTTGTTACCTACCTATGTATCTTATACGAATACGATATTAATCGATAAATGTCTGATTATCTAATATGTACAAGAGAGAAAAAATAGAGTAAAGTATTTACGGCACATGGCATAAGACGCGTTGCTTTACACGAATTTGTGTTTATGTCCATTAAACGTCGTTACAGCTGAGAAAAGTATCATTATGTCGGATTATATGCCAGATAAAACTGATTAAAGCAATGATTTTAAGCACGGTAAAAATATGCTTTTTTCTTTTAGATCTACATTCTACACAATATGTTCTAAATACGTATATTATAATTCACGTCCAGCTTTTAAAAATATGCTCGCTTGTACATATAATAACATGTCACACAGTTTAGTCGTCAAGTCATAAGTAGGTAGTTACTATTATAACAAATTGTAAATTTAGTTAAATAACCAATTTGCATTATCATTATTATTATGTTATCTTTTGCATTTAAACATTTTCATAAATCTTTATTGTTCTAAGTGTAATATATTAATATCTAATAATATAATATACGTATAGAATATGCAGATTCAATTGAATTTTCATATCACAATACACCATGATATTTTGTTCGTATTTTTTAAATTTTCTTAACATTAGTATAATTCATGTAATGAATTTATTGTAATGGTAAATACTTTGGTTTACATTGATGAGTTTAATGATTAATGATTATATACCATATTATTATACACAGCTATCGTAGTTTCCATTCCTTAGTAACCTCATTACAGTCGTAATTTTTGTACAAATATAAAATAATAATGGTTGCTAAGGTTTAAGACGACGGATCTACACAAAATAAGTATTTATGAATGTAATATGTATATCATTAAGTGTATATATGAGTTCAATATTACTACTTATATATTATGTTCCATAGATATTATTCAACGACATATTTCCCCTCGACTTGTGTAGTAGATATTCTAATATTATTGACAAAGTTTATTTATTATTTGTCTCAACTCTTATTTTAATAATCGAAAAATGTCTCACAAATACAATATAATAGTGTAACGAGTTCCACACAGAACCGTTAATAATGGCATATGAACTATCAAGTTTTAAAATTTAAAAACAATAAGACATTTTAGTATAAATTATAATAATTAATAGTAAAAACTTTATCCAGAACCAAGTAAGCATGTTAGTTAAATATTTTGATATGAAAATAATATTTACAATATTTATCTTATTTTTTAAATTAAATGTCATGTTTAGTTAAGTATACCTACTAAATTTCATATATCTTAAGATGACATTAACTTGAATTAACTTCTTTAAAATTCACATTAGACAGATTTAATAAAACACAGGTAAAGTGTGTCAAGCGTCTGAAGAATATAAATACGATATTAAGGTTGATTTGTCTGTCGTCGAGACCTCAGAGTTTTGTAAGATAATATATTATTATGACAGAGCACTTTGACCAACAATTGCAAAATAACTATAGATTAAAACTATTAAAAGTCGGTAATTTACTATAAATATATTTTTACTACTAAAAAATAATCTAAACCAATTTTTTTTATAATACTCGTACCATCCTGTTTATTAATTAACATTTTATAATTACATAACATATAATTTATTATGCTTGCAAACTATTAGATTACGTTGTTTGTTTTATAATATAATGTTCTTTCAGGTTTTATCAAATAATTGTATAGAGATAATAAGATTAGTATCATAAGAATTACTTAGAGAGTGGGTGTCGATAGATGACCAAAACTAACAGTACAACAATATTATATGAATAGTCTCTCGAATTATTTTTACAGCAATTTATTAAGATTTTTTTCAAATGTGTTAGGTTTTTTTATTGTTATTAATATTATTGACCTTATTGTATTATAACATCCATAAAAGTACCAAAAGATAATAACAATTCACGGGATACATTTTTGAAAAAGATAATACGAAATACGAGAAAATACTTATTGGAAATGTATTAAACATAATTATAGTTACCAGTATACTTACAAGAATCGAGGACGGGCTCGTGACAAAAATTATGAAGTTCTACACAAAAAAACTTACAATGACACATCAAAAGCAACGGAAATCAGCGTTAAAAATATTTTAAGCGAATTAAAAGAGAGAGTCAAGTCACTTTAACTCCTCATTAAACAGTTGCTCAAATATCTACTTCATCTTAAGCAATATCTGCTATTTCACCAATAGCCACTTTGAAAAAAACAGTCCAAAGATTTAGGTGCAGTAAAAATTCACCTCCCATAATTCCTTCAATGTAATCAGAATTAATTATTATTGAGCCATTATATATCCTCACATTAAAATATAATCACCCTTTTCTTGAACTGTTGCTTCCATTTACAGACCACTTCAGCGATTGTCATTATAATAATATATATTATTATAAAGAACAAGGTTCAACTGAAATAAAAACCAAGTAGCCAATCAGCAGGTCATTAACTAACAGTTGAAATTGAAAATTCCTCAAAGTTGAAGACCAAAGTATTTTTTCCACTAGAAAACGTGTGCATAGATACAAAATTATTAAAAACACCACACATCATTATTGTAAAATCTATCTAAAAAGCTTCAATGTCATTAAATAAGGATATAATTATTTTTTATAAAAACGTTTTTTCGATGTAAAAAGTACTTCAAAGTGTTTTGATATAATATCTGAATTGCAAAATTTGTCAGTCCTCTACTAGCATTCTTCTTTTCTGATTTCTAGTAAACTCATTGATAACTAAGTCGATATCTATATTATGAACATTGAATAGAGCTAACTGCTAAGGAAGAATCCCGGAAGAGTCATGTTCATGATTAGTTTTATAATTTTAATTTGAACAGTTTATTTTTTGTTTTGGCGCAATTAAGTTAATTAAATAGTGTAATACCATACAATCACGACTTGAGTTTCGGAAAAGCTACGGTATATAATATATTATAGCAAATATAATTTTATTGTTTCGCATATTAATGTCCATCCGATTTTTGTATTGGAATCTAGTTTCTGAATCGATTTTTCAATAATGATAAATAGACAATATTGATTATTTAAAAAAATTCCGACGCCTTAGTTACAAACACAAGTAATTATTTTAGCTAGCATAACAGACTCATGGTAAAACATAGTATTATTATACGGTATTTATTTAACTTAGTTATGAAAAAAATAAAAAATATATTTGTACATATTATGTATCGAAGATCGAACACGACTTTTTTTAATGAACTCACATATTATAACAAATTGTTATTTGTAATGTGGAATAAATATGTACATCTTTCTATTGCATAAAAAAAATTGCAAATACGTTTAATTCCACATAATATAATTGTGATGTCAACCAATAAATAAGTGAATAATAATTATTATTAACGAAATATTAATTGCTAAATAATATTATTTGAAAAAGTGTTGTATATTTTATTTTTAAATACATATATATATATATTTAAGATGAAAAGTGGGTGACTCTTTGGTGACAAGGCCAAAGCTCCCAGACACTCGTTACTTAGAGGGGGGGAGGGTAAGTGAAGAAAGCAGGAGCAGAGCCCCCAATATTTTAATACAATTATATTCTAAGGAAAAAACTTAAGATTTTATAAAAAGGGGAAAACAATTAAAATTTAAAAAAATGTTTATGATTTTACGGAAACCATTTAATACTACACCCACAGCCATCTATATAAATTAATTTTTATAAATAAAATAGCATAATATGCAAAATAGCAATTAACATTTTTCACATTTTAAATAGCTTGACACGTGGTGTCGTAGATATGCCTTCAATACACACGTACTTGACCCTAGCATATTTTTGTATATTATATTTTAATAAAATTTCTCCATGCACATATATTACTGTATCCTTTTACTTGAGTAGGTACCTAGTTAAAATATTTTTCTGTTTAGTTTGAGTACTAGAGTCCCATCTGAAACTTTTTTTTTTCACGGTATGAAAGAAAAAAAAAATCTGAAACTGGTTGATTTATGGTCTTTGATGAGAATTAAAGGATAATATTAAAGAAGTATTATCGAATTTTAAGAGCTAATCTCAAATGAGTTACATTCATGGATTTTTGATTTCTCTAATGTAGGTGTTTGTAGGCAGAAGTTTATCACTGAAAGGTGCGTATATAAGTATTATATTATAACAATTTCTATACTATATTATGTTATCGTACATTAGTAAAATAAATAGTTCGTAGATAACTCATTTATGTACATGTATAATAAAAATATAATATTAACTCATTAATATAGTAGGTTTACCTAATTATGTAACATTGTAGGCATTACTATAATACTATCTAATATCTATAAGCAAACACAGAAACATTTTTTTATATTGAAATGTGGCAGTAAAGTTTTTTTTTTTAAATTAGTAAAATGAAATCTCGGTATGATTAAAACGTATATTATGACGTCTAAATGATGGCATTACTTAAGTTCTACATATTATTTGTTGGTAAAATTTCGTTTTGGAGAAAAAATCGAGTGTAGAAAATATATTATTTTGTTCCGTTACATCTCTGTAAATAGTGTTGTTCGATCTATAAATTTGGTCTACTTCACGTTTGAATAAAATGATCAAAAAATGTAAAATACGCCATTTCGTCTTGAAAAGTTATGGGAAGTCCTTTATATAGTGGTGTACAATTGGATATACGTTATAAACGCCCAGAACATTTTTTATCCATATTCTCAGAAGAGAACAAAAAAAAAACTATATATATGTGTTTATATAATATACATTATACATAGGTTAGGTTACACACACACATACACATATATATCAAGATAATATCTTTGAATGCATTCGTCAATGTGAATAATGTAAAAAACAAACACAGAAACTTTCTTGCGTGTTGTAGTCATAATTATTGTGTCTACGTCGGAGTTGTCTTACAAATACATTGCCATTATGCATTATGATGTCCGACTGACAAGCGTATTGCGTTCATAATACTCTTGTTATTCGCTGGAAAAAAATATTTAAAAAATAAATGAACAAATTTATTGTAAACACGGGTCTATATGGGAGTCGTATATGGATATATATCTTAATACTCGCAGCGTACCTTTTGGGAATTTCGGGTATGTCAACGATGTCGAGGACGGGAGGTGAAATGAACTATAATACACATTGGGAGTTTTTCTACACGTCGCGCGAAATCGATCAAGTGCGTTTTTTTCTTTCCCTGTCTTCTTTTCCCCTGCTTCCCGTTTCGAATCATCCCCGCATTATTGGGATATCGGGGATTCCCTTAGGCACACATGTGTATGTATAATCTTTTGAAAGAAAAGTTCATGCATTTTTATGAATTCAGCGCAATGCTTGCTGAAAACAGTTTTTACAAAAACTCAATTTTTTTTTTTTTTATTATTATTATTATTATTGTCAGACACTATAATATAATATCAGAGTGGGCGTGGAATGAGCGCGATGAATTCAATATACAAGTATGTCCATTTTATATTTATGAATTTAAAACTTCACATATTGTGAGTTTGAGAACTTTTCATCCGAAACGCTGATCCATTATAATATATAAAAAACGAAAATGATTTATATGATTCAGGATTTAAGAATTTATCTTACAGACTTTCTCATTCAATCAGTATTATACGAACGTATCAAAAATTATTAGCACATTTATTAGTTGTCACATACGTACAATACTATCTATTCCTATCTCCATATGCTGATGGTAGAAGACTACGAGTCTATGAGACTCGCAGTCATTCGTATTTACATCATTGCTACCACTCCTCACTCTTATACCACCGAAAACTACTTGGAGATAGTTAATCTTCATGAACTATGCCTGAGAATCCCACCCGTCACAGCCATCTCAAAAGAAAATTTTTAAGTTTATTTAACGTTTTATTACGGTAAAATTACTTTATAAACATGAAAACGTTTCTAATGGGCAATGACTAATGAGTGATATTTTGTTCAAGACTACATGTCAAAATTAAAAACAATACAACATTATGCTTATTGTACAAAAAAATAGATCATACCTATGTATATTCCAAAAAATTAATATTTCTTCGTAAAATGTATACGTTGTTAACAATTGAATTAACTTTATTATCATAATTAAAATGATTAAATGTTTTCAATTAACAAAATATTGAAACAAAAATGTCCCAACTAATTTACATAATGTATAAAAAATTATAAACGAAAATACATGCTTACAAAAAGGAAATTCCACTCGGAAAATTCCACTTTAGCACCTTTTATTAATACGTCTCTGCAGGTCCCCGTGAATCAATATGTAGGTGCATATTTTATGATTAAATTATAAATTTAATCGAATTGTGATTTTTTCATTTTTTAAGTACCTACCTATAGATATATTTAAGTTTAGAAAATATTTTGTTGCTTTTTTATGGAATTTAAAGTCTAATCGATCATGTGACTATACTATAAAGGTTTTTATTTAGCTTTATTTTGTGGAACTAGACCTGTATGTATTATTATTTTTAATTATTGAGATTTGCATGCTTCCATTAAGCTTCTTCGTCTAAATCCCGATCTACAACAGATTCTATTTTCATCTACCTGTTGGAATTTAAAATATTTTTCCTGGTCCAATATCCTGATCCACTAGCGGTGTTTTCCCTAAGGTCAATTTTTCGTTGGGTTTCTAATTACGACATTTCGTAATAGGCTTACCTAAGCATGAATGCTCTCTCCGATAATTTTGCCTGTAAAAACATATAAATATTTAGTTTTTTGTACAATCTTTCAAAACCGAATAATAATACTCTAAGTCCACAGTACTTATTATTGATCTTGTACTTATCTGATACCACGTTGTCACCGGATAGTCGTAACAGAATTTAATTAATTAATGATTTAAACAATAAAAAGTGGTGAGTGTGCTTTAAAATTCACCCTATATAATATATATTTATAAAAAAGTATTACATTGGAACCTTTTAGATAGAGAACCTACTTTAAAAATAAAAGACCTATGTATAGTAACTGCAGTAACTTTGATCGTAATAAAGAATTATATGCATGATGTAAATAGAAAAAACCAATTAAAAAGAATAATGTTAACTGTAGTTGTCGGTTTTCACTCAATTCCAATATTTACTCAATTCTAATGATCTCAATTCTAGCAATCAAATTAAAATATAACCACAAAATAAAATAAATGTACTAAAATAAGTTTAAAAGTTTAATAGGCTTATAGGCTTGTGGTAAAAATTAATTTCCTATGATCAGAAAATCGGATTGGATCGCATAATAAAACTTATTATATAATAACAACTTTTCAATATTATAAACGCAAATATGTCAATAAAAAAAGTGCGACACGAGAAACTCTGTGTGTGTGTGGGTGTTTCTTTGTCTATCCTAGCCACCCCTTTATGTAGAAATATAAAATAAGAGGATGCCCCGAAAAGTAAAACAACAAATGTAACTTTAAAATGTAATAAACCGTTCTGCTGTATATTATGACATGTGAACTGTGAAGTGCACCTCGTAATTGAGTAGGTCACTGTAAAGGGTATTCATATCAATATACCTATTATAATTAATTGGATGACTACAATAGTAAGATGAAAATAATTATTAGTAGGTATTATAGTTAATTGTTTATTTATTATAAAATACAATAGTTATTCAAATTCAAGACTTTTGATTTGATTGAGGACTATTTTGCTATTACGCTGACATTTGTATGACTGTTATTGAATTTTTTTTTTTTTGTATTGATAACATCATACATTTTTATTTGTATTTTCAATAATTTTTTTTACCTCATGAAGGTTTGTGTTTGAGTCATTTCGATGTAATTTCAGTAAGTTCTTTATTTTATTTAATCATTAGTTTCGCCAAAAAGTCAAAATCGTATTTTTGATGCCATGGCCTATGATATAATATTATCACAGAAATAACATTTAATATTATAATCTACTAGCTGATCCCCTTGTCACTTCGTTGCCCATTTAATGTACCAATTCTATATGACTCAAACTTTGTTCAATTCGTTATTTAATATTTGGTGTATGGTGTATGGTGTATAGTGTTCAAAATTTATCTTAACTTTTCTGTTGCCCGGAATAAAAATTCTGATTCGCAGCAGTAATTATTATCAGGTAGGCAATCTACCAGCGGTATATCGCGGACCCCGTGCTGTTTGTACGTAAGTGTATGATTTAACTCTAAAGTATCAAAATTGTACCAAGTTTGTCATTTTTACTTAATTCCACCTATGGAGGATTAATATAATCAATTAATACAAAAGTCTAACACAACCGTGGATCTTGAGTTATAAAATGTATTCAAAATGTACACTTATTTTTATATATATAGATTATATTCTTGAGGCCAAGGTTAGTTACCAACTAAAACTGTTTATGTTTTACTATCTTGTCCATTTAAAAGAGAATATTGTAATTTATATATAATTTATTTGTATTATATATTCACCGTTTAATACACTTTTCAATCAAACCATATTATTTATCAAAAGAATTGGATTAAGATCATGTGTTTGAGAACAGTGATTTTATTCCGTTATATGGATTGAGAAGTAACGTACCGACTACTAGTAGTTATAAACTAGAATAAAATGTTTTTAAGTCATGAAAAAACTTTAATGTATAATGGTAGAGATTTAGCGGTATTATGTTATAAAATGGTTATGATTACAATGAATCCTTGATTTCAACGGTTAACGAAAAAGTTTGAACTTTTATTTCTTCACGAGTGATAATGCACTTCGGTAAAGATTATTTATCCAGAACTAAATCAACTAAATATTTATGTTTCTTTCTCTCCGTCATAAAACTCCTTAAGATAGGATGGATTTTTTTGTTTTTTTGGTGTAGAAGTTTTCAATTCTATAAAATAATAGGTTATAATTTCGTTTTTAAAATTGCATTGCCAAATTTAATTGTGTTAGTACTTGTGTTATACTAAGTATATTATATCAAGTTAACTTGACTTAATTTTAAAATTATTAAAAATTAAAATCACTATTTTAATTTAATATAACATGTAATATATTACAAAGCATAGTGGACAAATATAAATTTCTTTAGTATTGAAAACACGCCTCAATTTGCTCACATCTGCAACATACATAGAACATTGTAAAATATTATACAAGGACGAGATTTTAGCGTGGTCTAATCTTCTGGTATGAGCTTAAATGATGTAAAAATAAAAATATAGTTAGCATTTAATAGTTATTATAGTACTGCTAGAACTTTGACAATACACGTCAATTATTTACATTACTTATTTTAATATTATATTTTTGTAAATCCACTCTGCGTTCAGGAGAAACATATTATATAGGTCATAAATCATAATAATTGTTACTATGTAGGTCGGTATATCAATAGAACTCTTCGAGTTGGTTTATTAATATTACATACTTTAGGCTAATATTTTTAAATGCATTCATTAATAATTTGTTCATAAAAAGTTTATATTATATTAATATTTTGTTTATTTTTATTTAATATATCTACATATAATATCATCGCTGTACCTATAGTAATCATAATGTATACGTTTAAAACAAAATGTCATCAGCCACCTAATTATAATATATTCAACAGCGATAGAGGATATGACGTATACTATTATATTTAATCGAAACGAAAATACCATACAAAGTAACGTGAAATAGATATCAATTCGGTAGCAGTTATTTTTATAATAATGCCATCAAATTGTATAACCTAAAATCTATAGAGTACGCAAAAAAGTTGTAGGAACATTTTAGCGTTTGTTTAAAACGGCTTTGAATTCACGTGCGTATTCGCCTTTTGTTTTATCGAGTAATAAGACGTAATACTCATTTTCGAGGGAAATAACTATGTACAGAAACAACCACTCCGGATAAGAATGAAAATGCACGTTCGGGGTGTAAGGAGGAGGACGTATATCACTGGGGACAAACAATTCTTAAACTATACAGATAGACATAAACATAAAAGCCTAAAAGCCATAAAAGTGCGTCAACCTTCGTCACTGGGATAAGACTACAATACCTATACGATAGGACTGTTGGGACCTGCGTGATGTTAGCTGCTCTAAACATGGTATCGCATACAACTTCTATGCGTAGGTAACGCGTTCTCGTCCATGGTTAATTTTGTACACTCGGATATCCACACTTTTTCATGATATACAATGTGCGTATCGCCGTACTTAAGTTCATAACACGTACGCGTCTCGCCACAACGACTTGAACTTTCATTTAGAAGAGGGAGAGATGACATTTATATTTAATTTTTAGAGTGTGCTCCGTTCTCTGGTCTTACGACCATCAAAGATTGCTCTCGTTTAAAAATTGACGAAGGATTTACTATGAAATGGTTTGAATTAAATAATTTTTTAGGAGAATTGGGGATATATATATATTTAAACCACTGAGTTCAAAACCCATTTACATAAAATATTTCAAGTTCGAAATGATATTATATATTTTTACGCTATAAAATAAAAATTAAAGAATTGAGAAAAAACACGATTTGTTCTATTATCCGTCCCAAATTTTTATAGTAACTTGAACTCGAATAGTATATTCCAGTATATAATAACTTATACAATCAATATTTTAGTACAGTGGATCTATAAAAATATAATAATATGTTGACGGAAATAGTCATAAATTGATAACGCCACAACTGCACACATTATGTTTACACAAAATAATTACAAAAGGAATTTCGTTTTTAAATGCACCATGCCGGTGTAATACGTTAGGTTCAGATCACCTTTGATAAAAATAAACTTGACGTCATATAATATAATTATTATCTTAGTGGTATGAAATTGATATAATTGTCAGTAAAACAATTACCTGGGTACCCAAGTATAATGTGATTAAATGAGACTTTAAAAAAAACTGTTCAGTTTAATGTAGGTAATTAATTTGTACTTAATTAATGATTTCCATTTCACAGCTTCCTCGTCGACCGAATGACGTGTAAACAAATTACTTAAAATAATATGGCTGTCAATATGCCATAATAATGAACAATATAATACGATATAAATTATGAACACATTACTTAAAAAAGCTAAATTTACAGCAATAAGCTACTTAATTAAATCAAATAACTACATTGTTATTATCCATAGATTTAGATTTTTTAGCTTTGTTAAAATATAATATAACATTTTAAAAGCATAATAACATTCTAACCTTATTTTGTAATTTTGAAAAATAGAACTTGAAATTTGAATTCACGATTTTAATAATTAATTATCTTTCTGAGTAACATAAAATGCTTAGATAGTTCTCCTAAAAGTTTAAACCAATCCAAAACCCGAGACCCGAGTGGTCTCAGGATAACTACTTCATATGAAATAATTTATCATTGCATCGACAATATATTAATTCTTATCCTTGTCCTCATATCCCCGTCGTGTCCATCTGTCCGGTAGTTACCAGTACAAAGTTACGATATTGTTGATATTAAGATTTTTATTAATATATTTTTATTTATTTATTTATTATTTATTAATCGTTCGCAGGTACTGTCCATAGTTGTAAAGATTGTTCGTATTAAGACTTTACAACGGTTCTATTGAAAGTAAATTTATAATAAGCAATTTTGAAAAATATCAATATTTGAGTATGTGTTATAAATTACCTAGCTGATTCACGCTAGCCAGTATTAAAAAACACATGCACCAAAGTATAAAGGTTAACAATTATGTTTTGAATTGTATGAGGAATTATAGTTTATTGCGTTGTATAAAAATACGTTTAGGAAGACGGAATTTAGCACCCTCGCAGAGTGAGCTTTCCTGACTTGTTTACATTTATGAATGTAAGATTTTCACACGCTACACAATGGATAAATATTTATTTATTTTTTTAACAACACAATTATATTTGTTATAATTATAATAAAGAAAAATGTCCGCTGGTGAAAATGTATTACATTGCAAAAAATATCTAGTTTATGCATCTGTTGAAATATATCTCGATTAAATATCTCAAGCCCGGTTGTGTTGTCTGCGTCTTACAAACGTTCAACATAAAAAAATGTGCGTTAGTTCCAATGTTAGTGTTATATTAGGTTTAATATCAGAGTGAATTGATTTGTTGCCGAACCCGAAAAAAAGACTCATCAGATCTATGATCTCTTGTTGGTTTTTTATTATATTTTAATTTTTAAGTGAGTTATAGAGTACCTAGGTATGTAAAAATGCTCATAATTCAACCGAGAATAAAACTATATTAAAAAAACCAACGAGAGAACACTGCAGACAATGAAGTTCCTACTTAAAGTTTTATAAATGAACCATTTTGCGTGTTTGTAAAACGGAGACAACACGTAATGCCGGCATAACATCTTCTTAATTATTACAAGCTAATACCTTATTCGAAATAGAGCTGATGTAAATGTCACTTTGTTCTTTCAATCTTTTGATATCACCCCCCAAAAATACAGATAAATTAAAAATATTACATGTCTAAAGTACCATCTGTGTCCAATGTCCCATCGATAGGAAGCTATATGAAAATGTTGGAGGCTCAAAGCACGTTTTGTAAAAACAAAAAAATTATTTACATAAATTACGTAATTGAAAAACCAATAACTTCTTCATTTCACTTGGAATCTAAAATAAAATATTAAACACGCAAGATTCAAAAATGTTTTTATTCATATTATATTTTTATATTTTTCTCATACAATGGATATAATATGAATGTTTTATTCTATTGTTGTGTACATCGTTATAATTTAATATTGAATGATTACGAAAAAAACAAAACTTAATTGATGGCGACCGATGCATAATATAGTTTTTGAATGACGTAGTAAATCGATAAACACACCGCCTGACACACGTGGTATTTGATAACAATTATATAATAAAAATACTTAAAGATACATAGACTTGTAATAATTTCAAATATAAATTATACCATCGTTTGACCATAATTAATGAGTAATGACGGTTGGACTCTTCTTGTCAAGTGGTAGCGTGTTAACCAAGTGCGCTTTTTAGTTCAATATTTATTTTAAGGTCTCGACAATAAACCTATTTATAAAAATTCTGTTTTTACGTAGGTACTGACTTGGTTAATAAACTATGAAAATGATAAAAGTTTAGAATGTTTATCCCAATCGGCATTCTTCTGACATATGTTATATGTATTGTGTATTCATACCTAGGTGTAAGCATATACTTTATTTTAGGGCATCGTTCTGAATTTATCTCTGACATTAAGAGAGCGCACTAGTAGACACAATATGGCATAAAAACATGGTTTCGTAATTCCAAGAATACGGCTTATTGAAGCGGTTTACAGCAAAACTACCTATTACAAAAATTGTAGAGAAGAATTTTTTTAACAATCGTTAGAAGCCTGATTTTCGATATTTTTATTAATTAAATAAATAATTAATTGATAAAAAGTTTAAGAAAACGTGTTAATTTACCATGCGATATTGGACGATTGGAATAAGATATCATAGATCGTGGTTCTTACGATCACTTTTACTATTGCCCACTCTTAATATTGTCGGGTAACGAAACCAACGGCAGGACCTATGACAAAACTGATTATGATTAAGGTTTTGGTACTTTTTTTTGGTTTCACATTCGTGATGGGATTTTATCGGATATGTGGTTTAAGTGGTTCTGCAAATGCCTTGGTCACGCGTGTCAAACGAGTTGCAAATAATATTATGAATTAATTTTGTTTTGTAGGCTTATTTTTGTTTGAGTTCATTATACATCGTTTTCAACATTTGTGCGTACAACGATTATTAAAAAAATCCTTCTCAAGTGACTATGTTGACTGTATAAAATATTATTTGGATGTTTATTATTAATTGTTATATATCTGGCTGAAATTATTATAATACACTAATTAATTATTATCCATGTGAACTACGCAGTTCACATTTTATTGTTATTTTGCTTCCGAGAATCGAACGATTCGTTACGAGCTCTCCTCGCATATTTGATTTGTACCTACGTCTACGTGTGATTACCAGTGCTGTTGATAACATGTCGAACAGCTTCCATGGACAGAACAGTGGCGCAGCAGCCGGTCCATCAGTGGCGAGGCTCATTAGGAAGTTTGAGTCGATGTCCACAACCGCAGTTGCACGCCCTTTCCGCCGCGGTCCATCAGTGTCAAAGCTGGTGGAAAAGTATGAGCTGTTGTCCTGCGCCGCCGTGGCACGTCCTTTGCGTGGCAAGTCTGCGACAGGAGGAGGAGAAGAAGGAAAAGCAGGACCAAAGGTGGCAAGTCCACTGCAGCCGCAGGACCGCCACTGCAAGGACGAGCAAAATGCAGTTCCGGTGCACGTCTTCAGCGGCACACGTCTGCAGTTAAAATCGTCGTTGCATTGCGGGAGCGGCGACGGCGATCGACGTCTTTTGCACCTCCAAAATTACGGCGTCAAAAACTTCTTTTTGGCCAGGTATTACGATCGATGTGGAATCGATTTTGCGTCGCTGGAAACGCGTTCGGTGTATCGCCACCGTTGCCGCAGTTTCTGGGACACCTTGACCGCTCCCGGCACGAAAACGACCACGTCGGACGTCCGCGATACCTCTACTATGATTGTGGTCACCGAAGTCGCCGTCAGCAGTAGCTATACCGGAAGTGAGAAGGTGTATAAGACCGCTGCAATGGTAGCCGATGACGTTGGGAGTGACGGCACGGCAAAGACGACCACTATGGTTTCGCGTCGACTGCAAGACCCGATCGGGTTAGACGACTGACTGTGAAGTTTGGCATAATACGCGAAGGTTGCTACGTATAAATATATTATTATTTATTAATAATTTTCATATTCAATGTATAGGAAAGTTGTTATGTATGGAATATTATTTCTGCAGAATGATATATAATATGGTGATATAATTCAGGAACAGTAAACTGTCTTAAAGACTTGGTCTGATTTTACTGGGATCGTACACAGTTGGATGACATAAACACATAAAATAGTGAAATTAATTTCAAAAATCATATTTGTTAGAAATAGTATTGATTAGGACATATTATTTATCACCCAAGTATCTGAAAACCACGACTGATATTAAATAGGAGTATTAATTAACGGGATTGCTAGTGATTTGGGTCAACACATTTTTCTGACCGTATTTTTCGGTAATACGTCAAGATTCTTATATTTCATTATCAGTCTCAAAAAATATGGTTTTGTATAATATTGTCCCGAACTGCAATACACCAATTTCGTTAATAATTAATATTCCTATTTAATATCGGTCCTGGTTTTTAGATAAATTATTACCCGAGTAATAATCTCTATTACTATTACTAACAGATAAGATTCCTGCGAATTATTTCGCTCTTTTATAATATCATCCTACTCTGTACGATTTCCAGTAAATACAGTTCAAGACAAAATTATATTTCTTTATAATACCATTTATAAATTATATCATTCTGTTGAAAGAATTAATATCTCGTACAAAAAACAATCCTAAAAATGAAATATAGTAATGTAAAAATGTAAAAAAAAAATACCATAAAAATATTATTGATAAATTGCTGATTTATGTAGCTCTACATATCAAAATGTTAGTGTGTTGTACGAGCCCTGTTATTGTATACTAATAATATATACTGTAAGCCAGTTGGTTTATCTGTTTGTTAATTGTGTCTCTTATTTCGTGTTATTTATTTACATTACGTTTTTACGTTGGAAAGGTATGTTTTATTTATTCGTTTCTTCCGGATGCGGAATACTGCTATAATATAATGCTCCTTCACCCATTCATTAATCGGATACGTAAATCTTAACGGAAGTAAAGGTTTTCCAGTCAGCTTTCAGTTTTCACTTAGTGCAATAATTACCGTATCGAATTAGTGTGGTACTGCAAGTTCATACATTTATATAGTACCTATAAAATAACAGAAAAAAATCAAAGGTATTGATGGAGAAAATTACCAAATATCATATTATCTGTATTGGGTATAAACATATTATGTATATGCCAATAAGTATATTTGATGATATTATTGTGAATAAACTAATTTATATAATATAACCTATTTACGTGGAGCCTTGTTTTAAATTTTCAATCCTTAGCTATAAAAGTTGAACATCTTATGAATTTTTAACTACAAAATAATTATTAAATTTTGTCAAAATTTGAAATTTAAATGCTTATAAAAAAAAATTGTGCCTATGTATTTTTAATATTTTTTAACAATATATCAGGAGCCTAGCATTAAATTTTCACACTTTTTTACCCAACAAATAAAATGTAATTGATATTTTTGGGAAAAAACAAAAAAAATTGAGAACTGACAATGTCCGTAAACACCTCAAAAAAAGTCAAATTATTTTATAAATTTTATCGTGTATAGAAAATGCTAATATAAACATTCAGTGAAGTTTTCAAGTCATTCGTTTTTTAATTACAAGAAAATCGTTACATGAGAAATCGAGTGAATATCAAATGTTGTAAAAATATGAATTTCAAACGCTCATAAAATTTAATTTGACTTTCTTGTAGACATTTTTTTTTTTGATAAAGGTAGACAAACATATGAGGAACCTTGTATTATATTTTCAAATCTTAGATTTAAAAAGAAAATTTTTTATGAATTACTAACTCAAAATAGTTTGCAAATTGTCGTCATTTTTACGTATTTTGTCAATATTTGAACTTTAAATGCATATAAAAAAAAATTGTGACTATGGATTTTTAATTTTTTTCATCTACCTTTGAAACAATAACCTAGGAGCCTTATATTAAATTGTCAAGCTTTTTTAACTAACAAATAAAATGTTATTGATATTTATAGAAAAAAAATTTAAAAAATGAAAACTGAAAATGTCTGTAAACAGCTCAAAATAAGTCAAAATAATTGGATAATGTTATGGTGTATATAAAATGCTAATATAAACATTCAGTCAAAATTCCATCTACGGTCATTTGTTTTATAGTTGCACCAAAAACCAAAAACGTTTTAATCAAAAACAGATTTTGCGTAAAAATTCCCGTTTTTCCTGAATTTTTCTTTTGTTTTTTACGTCGCTTTTGAAAACTACTGAGAAATGTTTACTTTTGACCACCCAAAGTACCAACTAGATTCACTTTCCTATCAGAAAAATTATTGTTGAAGAAAATCCATACATTTTTACTCTCCTAAAAGTTGATGACAGAAACAAAAACAAAAAAAAAAAAAAAACACACATCATATAAAATCAATACATTCATCGCCTCGCTCAGAATCTAAAATATTTGAATTTCTACGGTTAGATTATTTTACTTTCTTGATATTCAATTAAGTAAGTATGTGGTAATTGAAATGAAGACTGAAATTTGAAAACTTCAAGAATTTGTGTTAAATAGGAAAATAATAAAAATATAACTCAGTAACGATGCGTAGGTGGGTAATTTAGCTAGCTTTAATATAAAATATTAATAAGAGAGATTTTATATCACACTTAAGCGGTATAGTATAACCACTTGAATCCATAAAAACGTCGGCGTGAACAGTCCCAAAATTTCTATTTTTTAACTTTTCTCCTAAAATATTATAGCAAGAAAGTTAGTTGATAACTCATTAAAAAGGAATTATCAAGTAGATACTTAATGTGGAATTAGAATTTTTTTTAAAAAATTATTTAATTTTTCACAGATAAAAAAAAGTTATTTTTCGCTAGATTTTCATTTAGCGAGGTAGATTTCCAAAACTGGAGAACGGATTTTGTTGTTTGGGGACTTGTTAGATTGACATTGGCTAGGAGAAGTGCAGTGAAGATTTTCAGGTTTTTATCTCCAATCGTTAATACACTTCAAAGCTGTACAGCTGAAAAACATCAAAAAATGCCCAATAAAATTAGTTTTAATTTTTTTCTGTAGTGAAATAACTATTAAAGATAAAGTTCTAAAAATCCTCAATGCACTTCTCCTAACCAATGTGAATCTAACAAGACCCCAAACAACGAAATCCGCTCTCCGGTTTTGGAGATGTATCTCACTAAATGAAAATGAAAATGATTTTTCGTTGGGCTGTTCACACCGAATTTTTTCAGGTTTTAAATTTGTTGTTATACCGGTTGGGTGTGATTATCAGTTAATAGATTTCTAAAAATTAAACTTCAAGACAGTTTACATGCCGATCCTGGACTTGGCGAGCGTTTTTTTAATTACAACAAAATAACAATAATCGTTATTTTACGTTTGATTGGAGTTTGTCAAAATTTGAATTTCAAAGACAAAAAAAAAAAATTATGATAGAAACCACCATTTAAGTTATATTTTGAAAAAAATGTACTCCTTCAAAAGATGAAAACAGAACAAAAAAATATTGATCAAATTAATTAGGTATATGTATAAGACACATTAATATAATATTATTTTAAAATATTAGGCCATTTAATATAATTTAATATTTTTTTAAGTTATGCATAAAAGTAATCATTTTAAAATCAATTGTGACAGCCAGCACTTATTGTTATGTATAAGAGCCGTTCAAGTGGCCAACAGCCAATCCAAAGTTTTGAGTACCAACGCAAGTGCAAAGTGTAAAGGAATGATTTTTTTTCCATGTATTATTTATTTTTATTTATTATAAGGGTGTTCGGGTACCCATCTTTGATACTTTGATAGCACTAGTTTTTCGTTGAAAAAATTATAAATATCAAAGAAAGTCACAACAAAAGAATTTTCCCAAAGATAATATATATGAATTTTTTAAATTCTCATATTTCATAAGGTACAGTAAGTAGTTCGAACTATGATTCAAATTGGCTTTCAAATTTACTTATGATATTACATAGGCAGGTAACGTATAAACATAAATTCTTAACAATAAAGGAGCAGTTCGAGTAAATACAAAAAGTATATTGTAAATAAAACATATTTAAAATTAATAATAAAAAAGAATACTACCACCTTTGAAGTTTTACCATTGCAAGGTATATATATTATACTTAAATTGGCTATTGATTTCTACGACTTATTATTTGGAAAGATCTATTGTAACCATATTTTAAATAATTTATGAACAGCTTTAATAGTTCTTTATGACGCTTGATATGACCTATTACGGATTTTCTTATTTAAATCATATTTTTATGGATATATCACTAAATTTAATTTATACAATATAGTAGTTGATCTCTGGACACAAATATTATCATCAATGTGGATGGTTTATTTGTTCGTGTTAAACCGCACGATAATAATATAAACAATCATTCAAATACTTAATGTAAAATCCTATTCAAAGATTGTATTTTATTTAATAATATGTATATTACATTATTATAAAAAAAATAAAACGTTGTACAATTTTAAATTGTGCTAAATTTGTATTTAACTGTTTGCAGTTTTATCATTTTATGCAATATTAAATAAAATGTAAAAAACACTCGTTTCCCCAAATACGTTGGCTGGAACTTTGGTCATGTAATCCCGTATCCGAATAATTGTCATAATATTGTAAAATATAATATATTATTTATAATTTTAATCATCTAAATCAAAATGGGTCATCACACCTTCACACCAGTAAATAATTATAGGCGCATCAATAACTAGATATAATAAAACATGACTAAATGAGTGATAGTTGATATATATAAAGCACACATCTTTTTCGAATTTAAACGACTGAGATACCACGTTGTATATCTTTGGTATATGGATTTAACTATACTTTATAAAGATTAATGTGTTTTCAACGATTGTATTTTATTTATACCTCAACGTTCATACTGTGCTGCACCATTACGTATATTACGTTTAGTTCGTTATTTAAAAGATTTTTATTTTATTTTATCTCTTTACTCGTGTTTTTTATTTTATCAAATAATTAGTTAATTGAAATTTAAAAACTGTTTCTTAGGTTCTTATTGTAATATGACTATAATATGATAAATAATTTTTTGTATCTACGTGTAATTTTCGTGTTCAAGTCCTTACGCTAAGACAATTAAAAAACACGTCTCGAAAAAAAAATTATACAATATACCTATGACCGCGCTACCCCTTCGAAGAAAACAAAAAAAAATTATCTTGATTATATTATAGGTACCTATACATACTACACTCATCGGTATATTGCAGGTTGAATAAATAAGCGGTTTTCGTTAAAATGTAATCGTTTGATTCCACAAGTTTTCCAAAACGTAAGCTGTGCTTTCTATACATGTTATACCTGCAGTACAGTGTACCTAATTGTGTTTTAACCTTATCGATACGTAAACCACTACTTTTGTTTGTTACGTCACGACAAGCAATTGCGTTTGTTTTCGGTCTTACATAATATATGATAATAGGGTAGAAGAGACCGAACTGTGGCATAAGCCGTGACATGGTAATCTTACTCGTCGTTGATGGCACGACGGTATTTATACAACCGAATCAAACCAGTAGACTATAGTCGTGACACTGTCGGCCTAAGCTCTTAAAAACGGTAATGAAATTTGATATTGCATGTTGTTACTCGTTAGTCGTACTGCATCGGTGACTCACACATCGTTTTTGGAATATTATCAATATAATATTATGTTGGTACGTGTAGGCTTTGGCCGCAACCCCTGCGAGGAAAACGAAAAAAACTGTCTCGGTTAGGTATATTATAGGTAAGTACGGTGCATATTATACTCATCGGTATAATTTCTGGTTGAACATAATATAAGCGGTTTTCGTTAATAATAATATGTAATAATTTAATGCCATATGTATTATGTATACCAAAACGTAGGCTGTGCTTTCTATACATATTATACCTGTAGTCACGACAACTTAACGTCTCGTGGTTGACAGCAAATTGTACCCACCCATTGAATATTGATATTATAAAGTGTACCTAATTGTGTTGTAACCTCATCGAGACGTAAACTACAACTTTTGTCTGTTAAGCAGTGGCGTCATTTCAGTTTTTATTGGACTAGGGCAACTTTTCACTGCTTATCCGACTCAACATTCTTTTCACACATATTCTCATAGAATTGTGCCATAGCGGTTAAAGGTGGTGGTGGGGTGGGGGGGGGGGGGGTAAATGTGCCGACTTAAGGTTGATGTAAAAGCCCCAGTTGCCACCCCCCAAATGACAAGGGATCTCATTAGTTTTTGGTGTTATATGGTAATAGGGTAGAAGGGACCAAACTGTGGTATGTATGGGCATATACCGTGATTCGTGACTAGGGGTAATCGTACTTGTCGTTACCGGTACGGTACTGGTGGTACATATTCATACCAAATCAAACCAGTAGACTAGTTGTGACATTGCGTAAGCCTAAGTTTTTAAAAACTACAAATACATTTTATATTGCATGTTGTTAATTGTACCTAAGTCGTTAACTCATGAATGCTGTTAAAAAACACAAATATGTTTTGTCAGTTTTTCTATTGACAGTTTTACCGAACTATTGATTAAGTGGTATAATTGTTGTCATACATACGACATACCTACTCATTATGCGAGAGGGAAAACCGCGGCTTTGGGATCATAATTATCCCTAAGTATATTTTGTTAAATAAAATATTGTTACTACAATATGATAAATATTGGGTTAGGAAAATAACGTATTATAGGCTATAGTTATTTATTTCAGAGACTTATCACCAATGAACCTGAAAATTTTTTTTAGTGAATCGAGAAGAATAGCGTAGGATTATAATATTATAAAATTATGTATATCTAGTTGACACTGCCGCAGACCACGACTGTAGTCGGTCATAGATGTATCAGAAATCAGATGACATGAAATACCACAGTTGAGCATATTAATCTGCACTGGATTACCGCTGTCTTATTACTTCTACTCCGATTCACGGGGCGCATGTTGTATGTATTATAGAAGACAACACGACCGAGTCATGGTTTTATGAATATAATATTGTCTTCGATAAAAGAAGTTTTTCAAATTTAATAACTTAACTTTAAAATGAGAAAAAACAATTCTTTTTTAATTACCATGTTAAGTTTGTAGTTCATATTATTACAATAATTATTATTCAATACCAAAACTCGTGGAAGGGCTGCAAAGTCAGACCCCGGTCCATCACATTGAATGTTGAAACAGCAGTCAGGGTTTTTTTTTCGTTGAAATTGAAAAAAAGGTTAATAATATTAAGTACAATAATAATTAATAAATGCAACAACTACAGTAGAATAATTCAATAATGGAAATTAAAAGGGTCTTTGACGTTAATTACACTAAAATTTAAGATTAAAGGACTATATAAATATCATAAAAGTATGTTTAAAATTAAAGCTATTCGCAGGATATATTTCTGCCAGTGTTTTTAATTATAGAGTTTCCTAATGTATTATAGAGTGTACCTAGTTTAATCACAAGATGTATCTATTAAAAGTTTAACGTCGGGGTTTTAAACATTTTCCTGGAATTAGATATCGTTTGATGTTGAAATATATTGAAATAAAATATTTATTGTGTACCATAGATAAAGGTATTTCTTATATTAAAACAAAAAATAAAATAAAAGGATAAATATTTTTATTATTATTATTATTTTCAGAACTGCGAAGGTATAGATACATAAAAGCATTTTTCCGGCGTCTAAAATATAATCATAATAATAGTATTTGAATCTGCAATCTTCGCCTAAAACATTTCGGTTTAAAAGCATTAACGTTTGCGTTTGTGTGCCTTAATTTTTGAATATTTAAAATGCATTGTAATTCTGATTTTGCATAAGGTGGATCGGGCGGAGGTAACAGCAGTAGTCAGCAGTAGATATATACATGATATATTATATTATTTGTATGCCACGTGTATATTTCCATACCGTTGTTTTGCCCTCTGGAAGTTTTCACAAGCGGTGAGCTATATTATACAAAAGAGAGATATAGAGAGAAGAAAGGAGAGATAGATAGATTGAGAGAAAGAGAGAGAGTAACTTATACACACACACACACACACTCAGATGTAGAGATAAAAGGTTTCAAAAAACAAAACCAAAACGTACCAGTGGAGAAATGTCAGTCGGAAATATTGTACAGCTGCGGAGGGGCGTTTTATACACTAACATAAACACGATGTTTTATTTTATTAGATCTAATTATTGGATTTGTTAATATAATAATAAACCATATTCTATTCTATCGTTTGCAAGTATTGTATGTGAATATAGTATAATGATATACTATATTAGCCGTTTAATATACTTTTGTTCTGTACCAATGTTTAATAAACTGTATTACTGTGTACAAATGTTTTTATTATGCAGTACTGGCAGTACTGCCCCAATTATCGAAAAAGAATATATGGAATATTAAGAGATGTATTCGAGAGGTTTCTCTCTAAGTTTTCAGATGTCTTTTTGGGTAAGAAATATTTGTCATAAGTGAATCAATAAATAATCGTGAGGTTATAACAATAAAATTAAAACACCACAATACTGAATTTCTAATGACTAGTTGGTAATTAGGATTATCGTAAAAACTATAGTTTGAAACAAATGAAAAATAATGTTTATTGCGGAGTTTTCATTTTTTGAAAACAATAGGATTAGTTTTTTACTCTTAGATTTTAATATTTTATGCAATTGAAAATAGATATTTTTTTATGAAAACTGAAAAAACGTATAAATATTATATAATAATACATATTGTACATGTACGATAGGCTCTTCGATATATCGTATTTCGGGAAACGGATATCAGTTTTGAACACTTAAGTAATGAAATAAATTTTATTGAAGTAGATTTTTATTTTACGAAGTTAGGAACATATAGTGTGAAGAAACGGGATGTCACGAGTAAGGTATGTACAAAATTAATTTCAACAAAAAATGATAAATTCACGATATGGTTGCTTTCCATGAAGTGAACGTCCACTTCGTGTAAATATTTCACTAAATGTACGAAACGTATCTAAATAATATAATATAAAGTAAATAATAAATACGTTACTACTTACAAGTTATAAGTTATAGGTAAAATAATAAGCAAAACACAAAATTGATGTCGGGAGAAGAAATAACAATATATGACCTACCAGAAGACTATTCAAATGATAATTTAATAGGTGTAGTTAATATTATTTTTAAAAATAACGGACCAATTTCACCAGGTAACGTGTAGCTTTTCAGCGTATAAAAACATGTTGACCGGTAACCGGCTCTCGTTTACATTTGAAAGTTTATCAAACTCTTTGATTGTAAATTGTAATGTTAGAGAAAGAAATATAATATGCATTTATATCACCTATTTTACAATTTTCTATTTAAAAATCAAGATTTACTTTAAAATGTATAAAAAAAATAACAGTTTTAATTAGGCACTTGTAATAAACTAAATAAAAATAAATTGTAGTATTAAAAGATTTGTCTACTTAATATAATATAATAATATCGTTGATTATAAATAAATAGTTAAATAAATAGTATTTATACGTAAAAAAGTGTTTTTAAGCGCATAAATGGATGTATACTTCGATAAGTTTTCAGTGAACATACTTATGATTTCTAGATCTAGTTACCGCTACAACCAATATATTGGTATATTATATATGACCTCTGCATAACGATCGCTCCTCCGTGCAAACACGTAATCGATGACATATTAAAAAAAAAATTTTAGAATTGAATAATTTGTTTATTTATTTGTTACAATATTATAGTATAGGTTTAGTAGTTGAGTATAGTTATAGGTATGGTAGTTTTTGAAACGAAGTTTTATGATATATAGCTGGTAGTCTTATCCCGATGAAATAATAACAATAACGAGGAAAAATAAATAAAATACATTTGAGGGCATATTTTAGCTTATACCTATTTTTAATTGTTTATAATATGTTAAGAATTGCAATCATATGTTAATACAAATTTAATACTGCATATCACGATTATAAAAAACTTTAGATATAATTGTTAATATCGTTCTTTATAATCGTGCTGCATATTAACTGTTATCTAATATTTATTTACTGTTTACTAATTGGACTAACGTCCGTTAAACAATTATATTTGTTTTTTTATTTTTATTTTTTTGTAGGTGGATAATTAATTTATACATTTGTTATAATAGTATATTATGTATATGAAAGTCGCTGTATGATATGATATTATACCGATAAAATAATACCAATGATGAGGGGAAAAAAATGATAAATGTAAGGGCATAATATTTAGTATAGGTACCTCCACTATAGGAGGCTTCTTCACTCTGTTATCCGTGACATTGTTTTATTTTATTTACTATCGCGTAAATTAATAAACTCATCGTCCAATCTTGTAACAGCTAGATAGCCGAATAATATTATATGTCATTGGAAAAAAAAAAATGAATTTATCTTAGGGCATAATTCAGCGCATTCAAAGGCGTGCACGTTTCGGTAGTTTTCGGTGAAGATAAACTAATGCGTCTACTTCCGGGCCCTATATTATAGTTATGACCAAATGACCAATAATATATTGTTATCAAGACCTCTTCACGGCGATATCGTTGTGAAAACGTAACCGATAATATTGTCATAATACTTATAATAATTAGTACCTGCCCATATATTATGATATAGTGTTATCATTCATTAATTCCTATAAACGAATAACAATAACAATAACGAGGAAAAAAACGGAGTGTAGTCCGCGCGCAATAGCGGACGCAGATTGCCATCCGTCGCCCTCGGCCGCCCGAGTCAGCGGCGTCGTCGTCGGCCGCGGCGACACGACATCGTGCGCGCTCTCCCCCGCGCGATTTCGCCAGTCGGCGTCCGGTGTGCACGCCACGCTGTCCGTCGTCCGACGCCCCCGCTCTGCACGCGAGTGTTTCGTCCTCCGACGTTTTTTTCCGTTACCGAGTGTTGTCGGTGTGTCTCCGACTCGACCAACGACGGGTTTCGCGTCCCGTGGCGTAGGTACTATTTCGAATCATCAGTGGTGTCGCTCGTGTAATATAATAATATCGTTGTCTGCGACGTGCCGGACGGAAATCGTGTTC
The DNA here is from genome assembly GCF_019925205.1 of Metopolophium dirhodum. NCBI lineage: Eukaryota > Metazoa > Arthropoda > Insecta > Hemiptera > Aphididae > Metopolophium > Metopolophium dirhodum. The sequence continues at coordinate 3,744,836 of NC_083566.1, forward strand.
GTCAGATACTCTCCCTCCCCTTACCCGCACACAAGGATCTAAAAATCGTTCGATCGATAGGCGGTGGCGGCGGCGGCAAATTATTATAGATCGTCGTCGATCGTTTTATTATTATTATTTTATTTGTATACCTACTTACCAATACCTGAGCATAACTTCGCAGGGTCGTGACGCGGTGACACACTGACGGACAGACGGCCGTGCGTGCGGGCCTCGGGCGGCGCGTGACCGCGTTCCGGTGACGACGATTACTGCACAAACGCTACGATGTGGCCGCGTCCACAGTCGCGCCGGCCGTGCGGTGGTCGGTGGTGTTAATGTCGGCCGCCGACGTAATGTTGTTGACGATGAGCGGCGGTGGCGCCGGACCGTGTTGGCTACGACTGATCGCCGTTGTGTGGTCGGTGCACGTGTTGGACGACTCGTCGACGGCGGTCGCCGCGTTATCACCTGTCATACGGATCGGTGAGTTTTCCCAACGACAACCGTTATTGTTGTCATTATTTTTAGTTGGCGGTGCGGTTGGCGAATCGCGAGGGACACTAAGTTATGGTCGACATGGTGGCATCACGTCATTATGACGTACCTATATAATAGTATAAGACAGTTTTTTCAGACATGAATTAATTTGTTTTAATATAACTGTTAACAGGCGTGAAATCGAATGTTCGTTTTAAATCAAAATACCTGTTATGCTATCTCATATTTTATCTAACGAATGGTTTTTTAAATTCCTAAAAACTGTGTTCGTGGTTTTCCTATATATATATACAATTCAAACCGGAGCGGAACTCAAGCGGACAAAAACGTGTGCCTTTATAAAATAACAATTTATGATTGTGCGTAGCCAATTAGACTGGGAGTTTAAGCTTAAAGGATTTATTTTTACTTATATGTACGTTTAAATGATATAAATATTAGAGATTTAACACGTGTATGATATTATCGTTTTGAGTTATAACTCAACGAGTTAATTGTTATCATAGCAAATTATCAGGTGGTTCGTTAAGTAATCATTTAAACGATTTAGAAAAGTTCAATGATTCAAAATATTATATTATGTTCTCGCTTATAAATCGTTATTCCTTTTATTGTTGTGCAAGTACCTATATACCGACCTACTCTTGTATTTGAGTGTTATTATTCTCCTTGATCTTCTGACTGAAAATATTGTGTTCCTAGAAGGGTTTTACGAATGTATAATATTATTTTGAGATACGCAGAGAGCACAATATGTTTCGTATAGTAATAATATTATGATCAAAGAAATAAAATAAGTAGTAAGTACCAATTTATTCATATTTTGTTATAATATGTTTTGATCATCGAGTATGTATATCTATAATGAAATACAATGTTTGCGAGAAAAAAAATAAATAGACAATTTAAGTACCTAAGAGTAGAAACCTACCGCGTATCCAGAAATGTTTATAAAATCACAATCGTATAATCATTTACAAAATACGTGTCACAGTTTTTCGCTTCCAAACAATTTGATAATAGTGACTTGCGAGGTTTTGTTGCACAGCCGGCGAATATATTTAATATTATTATGTTTGATGATTGGGGGGATAACATGACATGATTATATGATAATTATCAAACAATTGCAAACGTATTGAATAAACTTTATTTTACTGATTGTTGGTATTATTGATTATAATAATTGTTGTAATCAAATTTTTGCTATGTATATATGCTAATCCCATAAATGTTCTAGATGTTTTGAGATTTCAATACACACACTGTAAAAATATATTATATTATATTATTATAGTTTATAAATTATAATATTCTAAACGACTTTCTGCTGAATATTTAATCTATATAAAACGAAAGTTTACATTCGTGTGGGATATATTAGGTATGTATTATAGGTGTTTACAAAGAACAGACATGGATCAGTGTAAATAATGTCAGACAGACATTTTTCGAGTTCAGTTGCCAAAAAGAAATGAGTTTAATATTATTATATAACACATACCCTTAGACTATAGGTATTCTGAGATATCATACTATAGAATATTCTGTGCTGCGTTGTGAACGAAGAGAAAGAATGATATATGTATAATTAATTAATATTATATTCCAACGATAATATTCGTCGCTGGTGTAATTATATTATTGTGTTTTTAAATTGTATACATTGGACAATGAACATACAAAGTACAACTGTTTATTATTAAGTATCGGTCGACGGTCGTTGACTTACAAAAAAAACCATGATGGTTCTTTAGATTATTCTGTCGTTAGTTTTACGGCGCAATTATACTTTGGTAGTTTCATCGTAGTTTGCATTGTTGCTCTGAAATCTGGAAACCCGGAAAGACTATTATACAAAAACATAAAATAAATATTAGTAAGTATGATGATACCCATATTGATAAATATGATAATGTTATATTTAGGTACCTACTAAACAATGATGAAATGGGTGTATTTTTGACTAATTTTTTTACGTGATCCGACACAGATTAGTAGTCGGTACTTACCAACGAACTAATAAGAAGGTAGGCAAGTACACAAGTACTTTACCGCGTTACCTTATCAAGCGTCCAATACGTTTTATAAACTATACGACTAAAAATAAACAATATTGTCTTACCTTAAGTCAAGTCGTTATATAGTAATGGATAAACATTCCAGAAGTTTCCCGTTTTAATATCTATACATCTTGTGTTACTGTATAAAAGTGATAGGTAGATACTTAATAATAATAATCTAGATTCTGGATTATACGTTTATATATTAATTTAAACCATTGACAACATTCATAAAATGACCAAATTTTTGAAAACTAGTATTATTCATTGCGTTCAACTTGGCATGATTTTTATTGAACTGCAAATTAAATCAGTTCAATTCACTCAAAACAATAACTATATAAATACCAATGTTAATAATATTAATTATATATTTTAAGTGTAATGCATAAATGTACACAATTCAATAAAATTATTCGATAATTTCTTTTTATAAAATTATATAATTAAATTTTATTATTTCAGTAGCTAATAAGATGCCACTAGAAAACAATAGACACTACGCTATTAATAACAAATTAGCCTATATTTTTAATTGAATACATTTTTTTTTTATATCTCTACAAGATATTTACAGCCTGTTCGTTTGAACGATGGGAAAATTTGATTAAGATTATAATTTTTAATGTACATGAATCTTTTGATAGAAGTAGCCACACATTTATGGCTACCTATTTAAAATACCTAGAATGGTAAGAATTTTTTTTTTAATTTTTGGTTGTTAAGTCGTAATTCAAGAAGGTGAAGACACCATTTGGATCTGCGACGTCTTGGGGGATAACTGGTTATCCTTGGCCGTATCTAGATTTTTTACAAGTGGATTGGGGGAAGAGGGTGGTTTCGCTGTTGTGGAAACGTTTGTAAGACAGTATTGTTACTTCTTGAACGGATATCATCTTTAGATCGGAATGTATTAAGTGGTTAGATACTCAAGGTGGGGCATTAATTAACTTTCTTATTGCAATATTTTGGAATTTCTGAATTTCGTTGATGTTCAATTATTACCAAACATTTTTTTTTAAACGCGCGTACCTATTATTAGATTGCATTAAAAACTACATTTTCTTATGAGTGTTTTTTGTTCAATAATTGTACTCTACATTTTTAATTTCTAATGAAACTGAATATTTTTCTGAAAACCATAATGTAAGTACCTAGCTATGTATCGATAAACATCGAATAGTAAACAATTTTTTTATTTTCCATAAGCATTTGGAATTTAGATGAGTTATTAGTAGTTACGCGTAGTGCATCCAAATTTAGTATGGGTATCTCCTGCCATTTTACTTATCTCATATAAATGTCGTATGTTTTATAAGGTCAATAACAATATGCAAATATGAAATTGTTGGTTTAATATTCGGTATTTATTCATAGAAAATGTCCAAAAAATATTCTATTCCAAAAACTAACTAAATACCTACGAGTAAGTACGCGGTAGTTGCTTTTCGGAATATCAAAAAAAAAAACCATTATGAAAAAATACTAAAAAGTTTGATAAGTCCGAGAAGAAGAACAAAAAGTCAGGTACGTCAAGACTGTGAAAACTGTACGGAACATTTTTTCGTTTTAATGGTCACAGCGTTATTGATTCAGAAAACGAGTGTTTTAGAATCACACTGTGTATTCACACGCACGCGCGCACGCACATTATATAACAAAACAATATAACTATGAAGGTGTTAAAAATCACGGCAGAGTTCGCGATCATTAATAATATTCGAACATGAGTATAGTACGGCTGTACACCTAGGCGGGCACCTATATATACCACGACGATGATACGACGATATATAGCTTTGGTCGGCTCGAAACCCATAGAAACGCGATTGCGGGCGGTCGACCAATGCCTCCATAATACATGTTATAACAACATGCTCCGGCAGACGGACCAGAATGGAACAGTTTGAATACGCGGTCGTACGATTCCGAGTTTCCCTAATCCGTCGGCCGCGGATAAGACGCGTAAAGACCTCGCCGATTCGACACGTGCGATTCCAGCTGTTTTCTCCGTTCGATTGTCGTCGCATCTGAGCCATCCTGCAGACCGAACCGATACGTTGTAAAAAGAAAAATGTCGTAATATCTACAAATTTGTTTATTTATTTAGGCGCACTATATACAGTACGTCCCTAAATTATAGGTACGTTCAAAACGATAGTAATAATAATTATTATTATTATCGCGGTAGAACGTGGTATAACAGGAAAATTCCGTATGGAATAACAATAACAATAATGAATTATGGGACTTTGTACATAATCTAACACTCGAGATGATACATATCTAAATCCCTGGGTGACGTCGCGTGTGTGTGTGTGTGTGTGTGTGAGTGTGTGTGTGCGTGAGCGAACGTATAATACATTTGTTCACGTTGTATATTAAGATCGGTGGACAAACGACTCTTGTTACATACATATAAAACATAATATTATCATCGCATATTATTGTTGTACATGGTGATTCACCGACCACGATCACCCCCCTCTTTCTGCCCCAACAGTGCGGACAAATCAAACTCTGATTTTTACTTAAATACTTAAAGACAATTATATTTTCAAATTCTTGAGATTTATTGTACTACCTAAAGGAGTGTTCTGCAGAGATTCAAACTTTCGTTTTCCAATGACCACACTACTCTTTCATACATGATAAATTATTTCTGAAAATATTGAAATATCAAAATCAAAATCCACACGGGTAGTTTTTGAGTTATTTAAATTTGTGTACTAAGATAATTGATGATTGGTTTGATAGACGTGGAAGCTATGATAATTTTAAAATGTAAGTAGTTTATATTAATCTATCAATATTTATACTTTATAGTTTATAAAAATGGTCTAGCCGTACAGAAAGTTTTTACGGCATATCACTGTTACACAATAGGTATTACCAAACTAAAATATTTATTTATGCATATAGCCATATATTATATACATATAGGACCATTATATTTGTAACATTAAAAGATTAAAAAATAATATACTATTTAACTTAACAGGTTAACGCCTAACGCCCTAACCAAGTCTAACCAAGAATATAAGTTTAAAATCTAGTTTTCTTGATAATGTTTGGACAAAGGCTCGTCGGATGTGTTCCGAATTAATGAGTTGTATTTTATCATACATAGCATATTGTTGATAGTAAAGTTACCATGTACACAGAATAATAAACTTGACGTTTAATGAACACGAAATTCTGTTTAGCTGTTAAAAAATAACAAAAAAAATTATACGTCACATGCACATTTTCAGAAATGTCTTTTTTTTATTACTCACAGGATAAATCGAAAGTCACACGGTGTCTTGGTTAACAGGAAAATGATTACAACCAATTGTTATGTAACTCATAGTTTTTGGCATTTTCAACATCGTGAAATACCTACCTAATAATAATATGAGATGCTTCATAGTATGAAAAAGTGTGGTACATGGTTTTAAGATATGATTTTGCACTTGGCAAGTTATGACATTATTATTATTATTTTTTTGTATTAAAAGTATAAGGTTTAAAGATAAACATTTTGAAAAGAAAATTTATTTTGACATATATGGTGTTCATAATTACAATTTATTGCCAGTGTTTTTAAAACAAACTTTGTTCAAAATGCTGTTCTTCATTCTTCGGTCATAATAATCCAGCGGCAGACTTCCATGAACAATATTTGAACAAATTTGGTTTCGCTAAGCTACGTCTACATACCTATTGATGTTTATTGTATTCAATAATTAATGTGATTTGATGCATTTACTCGCGAATTATTTCATTGTATGCCAAAATGTCAATGCGATTAGCTCAAAGACTAAAACGGTCGTAGCTTTTTTTTTTATGAAATATTTACAATCTGTATTTAAATAATACTATAGTACAATAATGAAATTTGATAACATAGATAGCAAATTAAGAAAACTGTATGTACTTAGTAGTTGAAAGGAAATTACTCAATATAGTAGTAGATACCTATGATAAAAGTGTTGTCTCTATTGATGAATTTCTTTTCAACCTAGTGGAGTTTCCTAGTACAATTTCTGGAGGACATTTTGTTGATATGTTTTTGGTGAGTTTGTTTTTCGAAATCTATTGTAATAGTAATGGGATTGTTTTTTGAATGTGATCATGTGCTGATCTTTGTGGAAAAAAAAGGGTTTAGAAACATAATCGAGTAACTTGAGTAGGTAATCGACTTTAATGCTTTCAATGGTCAAACATTGAATGGTCTAGCTGCCCCCAAATTTGGATTCCATACGACTAAGTGGAAACTATAATAGCTTCATATAGGAGCGTTTTGTTATTAAGACAAAGTTTGGAAAAAATTGGGCGGAGAAGGATGAAGGTGTGAATTAAATTATTTCCTTTTATTGTGATATGATATTTCCATATTATTGTTGTAGTTAATTTTTGATCAGTGACTTTGTCGGTTCAAGTGACCTCTTTAAAAAAGTTATTTTTATTTTTTTAAAGGAAAATATTAACAAATGTTGTTCATATCGATTAGAAAAAAAAAACTTGGGATTTACTATAATATTATTATTGTAGTAATAGTAACTTCCATCATTAAACCTAATCGGTTCCTGAAACGATGTATAGGCAACAAATACTACTTTTATTATATACTCTACGTGTTATGAGAGGTATTACACTTGCGGCTTAGTTTGAGAAATCAAATATCCATCGGTTTATCGGTAAATAATATATTACCAACGTATATTATGAAGTATATAAAAGAATTGCTATATCAGATTTAACACCAAATCATTTATTATTCATCATCCTTAAAATATATCTTCAATAAAGCAGTTATCAATTTAAAAGTTGTTTATATTTTAATTATTTACGATAAATGAAAAAAAAACACAATTTTTTCTGATCATAGGATAAAGCCAACAATAATTTATTGATTTATTTATAACAAAAAAATAATAATAATTTGATTAGTTTTGGTTATTTACAATATGATTTTAACGTTTCTTATTCCACAGCGATATATCTAACGTAAGAACTTTTATTCCTGTTTTCTTTCTTAATCAGGTATAAAATTTTTTAAAGAGTTGATAATATTTTTCTCCCTCAAACAATCGCATTAATAGCTTTTATAATAAGCCATTAAAACAAATAAAAATTAATTATTATTAGTTTTTTTTGTCATTGTTCTTTGAAAACGCAGTACATTTGTTAAAGAATAAAAATATTCGATACAGGACTTATTAGTAGATTAAAAATAATAAGAAATATTATATTGAACCTATTAAACATAATATTGTTACAATTATAACATTTAAATATTATATTTTTTTTGGTATACAGAGTGTAACAAGAAGACCTGCCAGATGAATTAACTTATGTTCTAATCAATATTTATAAAAAAAAAATGTTTCTATACATATTTAATTTATAGGCACTTGCGTATAATATAAAAAAAAATTATTATTATTTTTATTAGGTATTGAAAATAATAAATAAAATTTGATTTAAATTTTTTGGTAAAATTCAAAATAGCCAATTTGTAAATTTGATTATAAGAACATTTTTTATAGTAAAAACATTTATCTAAGTCAAGTAGTTTATTTTTTAGAATTTGTTGAGTAAATTAATTTAGTACATCATAACTTTTTACAAAATAATATTATTTTTAGGAATTTTTTGACATGAGTATATATCTTAAATTATTTACTAACCATATAAATTATATTATCAGTTCAAAAAAATTTAACTGATTTTTGACTTTGGTGAAGTTGTTTTTTTTTTATTCAACATAATTTCAACTTTAGAAGTTATAAAGAATGAAAACCAACTTTTAACGAACTAACATTTTTCTATATCCACTTAACTCAGCGAGTTCTAAAAAAAGATTAATTTATACACCTTGACAGTATATCACGGTTATACATTATGGTAAATATAATTGATTGTATATTTTGGTCACATCGAAAGTGAAATTTACACCAATATGATGAGCATTAAGTATAGAACTTACGCGTATTTATCTAAATTTGAAATTAAAAATATTAGTTTTTCATAATATTTTAATTTTATTAACACATTTCCAGCTTGACGGAGAGTCATGAATAAGTTCTGCTAAAGTAATAAATATAATTGTTGATTTCTGATGTCAGGGCAATTTTTTTATGAATACTAGAAAAATATTACTCTGTAAACCGGGTCAGTTTGTAAATATTTTTATGCTTTACATTCTTCTGTGGATCTAACCATTCCATCTATATCAATCCAAACCAATCGAATAAAAAAATTGAAATAATCAAACTGAACTAACCTAACCTAACTTAGTAACCTATAATATAATGAGTTATTAATAGGTAACTACAACTTTACTGAAATTATATTGACCATTTGACCAATGTAGGTATAGGTAGGTACCTAGTTTTATTTACACTACGATACGACGCCGTTAAATTTTTGAGGTAACATTAAATCAAAGATTAAATCCTCATAAATGTTCAAAGCAATAATAATACGAGTAACACACGTTTTCGCCTTCTGTCCATATTACGATCGATTAAAATATTATAAATATTAAATACATTAAACTTAACTTTTCCATGAGCAATTTATTTTTATGTTTAGATTTGTTTTATTTTAGATTCTGAGCGAAGCGATGAATGTATTGATTTTACAATGATGTGTGTTTTTTTTTTTATTTTTTTATTTTTGTGTCTGTCATCACCTTTTAGGACAGTAAAAGTGCTTGGTAACAGTAACTTTTCTGATAGGAAAGTGAATCTAGTTGGTACTTTGGGGGGTCAAAAGTAAAAATTTCCGACTAGTTTTCAAAAGCGACGTTAAAAACAAAAGAAAAATTAAGGAAAAACGGGAATTTTTACGCAAAATCTGTTTTTGAGAAAATCGATTTTGGTTTTTGGTGTAACTCTAAAACAAAAGACCGTAGGGACATGAAATTTTGACTGAATGTTTATATTAGCATTTTCTATACACCATAAAATTTTGAAAATATGTTGACTCTTTTTGAGCGGCTTACGGACATTGTCAGTTTTCAATTTTTTTAGTTTTTTTTTTCTATAAATATCAATAAAATTTTATCTGTTGAGTAAAAAAGCTTGAAAAATTAATAGAAGGCTCTTAGGTTATTGTTTCAAAGGCAGATGAAAAAAATTAAAAATCCTTAGTCACAGTTTTTATTTATAAGCATTTAAAGTTCAAATTTTGACAAAGTACGGAAAAATCACGAAAATTAGCAAATTATTTTGAGTTGAGAATTCATAAACATTTTTCTTTTTAAATCTAAGATTTTAAAATGTAATATAGTATTACTCATAAGTTTGTCTACCTTTATCAAAAAAAAAAAATGTCTACAAGAAACTTAAATTAAATTTCTACGAGTGTCTGAAATTTATACTTTTACAACATTATCATTCACTCGATTTCTCATGTAACAATTTTCTTATTTTATTGTAATTAAAAAACGAATGACTGTAGATACTTGAAAATTTCACTGAATGTTTATATTAGAATTTTCTATTCAGCATAAAATGTTGAAATTATTTTGACTTATTTTGAGCTGTTTACGGACATTGTCAGTTTTCAATTTTTTTAGTTTTTTTCTCTATAAATATCAATAAAATTTTATTTGTTGGGTAAAAAAGCGTGAAAATTTAATATAAGGCTCCTGATATACCATCCTAATAGCAGTTGAAAAATATTAAAAATACATAGGCACAATTTTATTTTATAAGCATTTAAAGTTCAAATTTCGACAACATTTATCAAATTTATAATTTATTAATTATTTTGTAGTTAAAAATGTATAAAATGTTTAACTTTTATGGCTAAGGATTGAAAATTTAAAACAAGGCTCCACGTAAATAGGTTATATTATATAAATTACTTTATTCACAATAATATCATCAAATATAATTGGTAATATCATAGGCTGACTGACCGTTTTCGCTCAGAATCGTTTTTCTTATACAATGATATTATATCATTGAATTCAAATTTAACACCATCCATGACAGTGACCCACTTGTAACCTACTGTAAAGCAGAGCGACATTCACTTCTCCACCTTTTTCAAATTGAGTTTATTCATATACTTTTGAAAGTGGTTAGATTATAATGTATTCACAAATATTAATAATTATTACAATGTTCACTGTTGGTTAAAATAAATAGGTACCTACCACCATTTTAGTTCATTGTTTATTTATTTTCTTTACCTTATTTCAAAATTTTAACGGGGGTCATTTGTTTCGCTGACCTGTAAATAATAACCGGGGACCGCTAAACACTATTGTTCAAGAAATGCATTTGATTAGCTTAATGGAAATAAATAATAATATACTGAAGTTGGCATTCCCTGGAGCTCTATGTTATGGATCATAGGCCTTGGCAACTCTTTAGGTATAGAAATCTTACTATTTAAATTACAATTAAAATACTAAGTAATTGGATATTTGTGTAACTATTTAACTATCATAATAAATTAACAATAAACCAGCTACCTTAGAACGCATAATCGTGTTTTTGGGTGCATCTCTACAATATTGTTTAAACATAAAATGTACACGAGTACTACACGACCATAATGTTGTTCGCATTACAGCAAACAATGTGTAAATTAAATCCTTGAGAAATATGATGTATTTAATTTGATTCAAACAATGAACAACGGTAAGTGCCTAATCAAAATAATTCAAAGCTTCGACAATTAAATGGGTAGGTATAGGTTAGAGGTGTGTAATAGCCGCAGGGCTTGAAACCGATGTTGGATACCGATTTTGAATGCCAGTCAAAACCGTTAAAAACCGAAATCGATATCAAAACTAAAAGCGAAATTGAAATAATTTAATACCGGAAAGTAATCATATCCAAATTTGAAATCGAAAAATATATAAATCAATATTCAAAACGAAAAACGAAATAGAAAAAAATATTTTTGGTTTCAAGCCCTGGTTATAATTTATAATTCTATAATGGTAGAGTCGAAAAATGTATAATAATTATTTAATATAGGTAATATAATGATTTATTATATTTATATATTCAATACACAAATATACAATATGTACAATATATTTCCGTAAATCAGACAATAATGACCCCGGAAATCATTGAGTCAAAAAAACATTTTAACCGTTTTAAACTAGATTGATGTAATACCATTTTTTAAACATTAATTTGTTGAAGCTAGTTTTCATTGTATTTACCAACGTAAATTAAGATATAAAATTCATTCATTACTAGTAGATGTATTTTATGCTTGTTACTTGCATACCATTTTTAAGTAGTATAAGGTTATAAATAATACACTCATTAATGTGTCACTTAATAAGTCAGCAAACCTCTCTAACCTGGTAATACTCTCTACCATTATACAAACAAATTAATTTGTTTTCCCTTATTACTCTAAGTGGCAACCGTGGGGGGGGGGGGGGTCATTATGCCAAAATACTTATGGATAAAATGTAAGTTTTCCAATCAAAAATATAAAGAATAATTGTAATTGCTCCCTGGTTCATGTGGATCGAAACACATTACACCAACTTTTATCCAACCCCAATAAAATCTTTAATTAATACCTTACAATCAACTTGTTTGTCCGAATAAACCACGCTAGCAGCGCAAAATAATACCCACCTAAATAACAAACCTATTATTCATCGGCTCAAGCGTGAACATCTTACCAGATGTTCTCATAAAAAAAAATATATGCAAGAAACGTTTTTGAAATATTTCCTTAACACAATATTTAGTTGTTGAAAAATAAAATTTTTCCAAAAATTATATTTTTACTATTTTTTGACGTTTTAATTCTTTAAATTTGTATTTTTTTCAAGACAACATACATTTTTCATTCCTTATTACAAAAAAGAAGATTATATTTTGAAACATTTCAGTCTATAAAAATCAAATTTCGGATATTATTTATTCATATTTAAAGTTGAGATGCGTTTACCACTCCAATTCGCTCTTAAAACATTGATTACTTATTACTCATATATACACCCCGTATAGTAACTGTTATTTATTAATGATTTTATATAAATAATTTATGTATATTATTTTTTGAATAGTAAAGTATTTAATTATTTAATATTACGACTATACAAATTGTTATAATTAATTATTTTATCACAGAATCACAACACATTAAAAAAATAAAACCTATCAATAATAATGAATAGATACAACGTTTATACTATGGTTTACTTTTCGATGTAAAAAAAACACTTCACTTTCATATTTAATTATTTAAACGGATTTCTAATATTGTTGTATTATATTCTTTTATGAATAATAAATGAAAAGTTTCTGTCCATCAACTCGTAGTATCTAAAAGTTACCGTATTCCAAAGTCCAAACTGTTACTTTTCAGTAGGTAAGTACAAAGTTTTCATTAACTTATTATGAAACTTAAAGAGAATAACATCTTCAGAGTTGAACGTTGTCTTACCAAATTATATTTTCTAAAAAAGTATAATATTGTTCCTATGTGGAATACAATATAATATAATCTTTAAATGCTTAACTTATTAATTTTAATCTGAAAGATAACTTGAGAAACTATGCGCCCATATATTTTTATGGACTAGGTATTATGATTTTTTTTCATTATTTTAAGTTTTGGTCATAAAATATAATTTATGATTGCAAACGCATTTAATTAAATTATAGATAGGTAATAATAAATTGTATTATAGATACTTATTTTACTATTTAATATCTTTGATTAAATTTATTTTATTTAAGTAAAAACGAGATAAATAGTTGCAACTTGTAATCATCACTATTGAATACCTATACAAATAATGTATTACATTAAAACAATTGGTTAATTTACATATTAAATGTAAGTTTTGTAAGTTATTCAGGAATTATTGACTAAAGTATGACATTTAATAATGTATTTTAATTATGTTCGTTACTCGAACTGTTATATCTGGTAAGAATTTTATCTCATTAATTCGTCACACAATTTTGGTGATAATTGAATAATAAATATTATTATGTCATTCAAATCAACGAATTTCTTTATTCAATCAATTATTTATAATTTTATAACCATAAATATAATTTTACGGATAAGGCTAGTTTTTACTTGTATGTCACAATATCGCATGTTACTTATTGAATTACAGAATAATGTTTTTTTTGTTTTTCATAAAGAAATCCATCTTAAAGTATTTAATCATTTTCTTTTAAATAAATCTTAAAACAAGTCCAAATATGTCTTTGAAATTTAACTGTATGCATACCTAATATTAAATATTCTAAAATAAAATAAGACTTTAAAAAAGTATTACTATTTTGACATGATATCATTGATTGTCAATATAGTTAACCTATATTACGAATAATCAACGATAAGTATAGAAATATTTGGGAACGGAGTGGCCGAGTGGACTAAGGCATCGGTTGCGACACACACCGACGCCGGTTCAATCCCGGCTATGGATGGCATTTTTCTTCGGGCAGTCCGGAGAGAGAGGCCGCCATCCCCAGGCATGACAGGTACCTACAGGTGCCCACTTGAAAATTCTGTCAAACAAAAAACGTGTTCCTCCAACTGTTACAGTACCATCCTACAGGTAATGGCCACAGTTGCCGGGCTTAAGACCAATTAAAAAAAATTAATTAATTAATAGAAATATTTATTCCAGACATGATTACATCAATATTATCAACGACTGACAATAAAGATTTATTAAACATTATACTTTGAAGTTTGATTACCTAGATACACATTACACGTATATAACATCTCTGTAGATAAAGCATATTATATTTACCTGCGTTACCTATTGGCTATTTGGCTATTTCTATAATTATAATCTTGTAAAACATTTTAATTTTTAGAAAATGTAATCATCACAGAATATCATATAATCCATTTTATGATTAAATATTTATGTTTGTATTTAATTATTTGATTGCTGTTAATTATTTTTACAACCATAATAATATTATTATTATCTCAGTACCTTATCAGTATTGATTCGAAGATTTGTCTGATAGGTACCTCCTACTACCTATGTACAAATATAATATTTTGTTAAAATTAAAACAACATGGTAATGGTTTATGGTTAATTCATTTTTTGTTACAATCAATCCATCTAATGTGTATGAAATTGATAAAAAAATTGCAATATGTTATGACTTAATGAGTTTAAATACTTTCCTATCCATTATTGAGTGAGGTAAGTATTCACAAACATTTTAAACGTATCGATAAGTAATAACAAAAATGACTTAAAATTATGATTATTTAATTTATTTAATGGAATGTTAGCCGAAAACAAAGCATAACATAAATCTTTATTAAAAGAAGACTTTTTTGTGTTACTTAAAAGTTGTTGTTGAGTTTTTTGTAAATCAAATTTACTTTGTTTTCATTTAATAGCTGCCTTATGTTTAGCTGTGTCAATGTGTTGTTGTTCGTTGAATTTTCTGTCAGTTTCAACTTTTGAATCGCACAATTTACAATACAATATTTTGCCGTCAGTTGTAAATACTGGACCACTACATTCACTCAATTCCGACACATAACTATTTAAACGAAAAGCTAATGATTGTTTTTCCTTTAGTATATTTGACAAAAATAAATAAATATTACTAAAAAAAATTGAAAGAGACGAAATAATTACTCGACGAAAATATTTCACGCAGTGTGCACAATAATACGAGTACGCGACGAAATATGACGGACAACTGAAATTCACTACTTATACGCGTTTTGGTTTTATCGATTTTATCGGTCAGATAGTCAATTACCTAACCGATAGTAAAAATATTATTTTGAAATGGAAAATTTACCACTTTGTTCTTTTTTGTCTAAGCTAATTTAAGAACTTATTTCGAAAATTGCAAAATATGTTCTTAATTTTTCTAATATACTCAAATATGCATTTATATGCAATGATGACAAAATATGCAAAAATATGCAAAATAAAATTTTTAATTTGATCTCCTGGTGTTGTGAAACACATTTGTTATTCACTAGAATTTTTCTACAATCTTTCTAAAAAATATGAAAAAACTAGAAGTCCTAGTAATAAGTAATTAAATCCATATAAATTTCAACCAAGTCGACACTTAATTTTTTTTTTTAATACCTATATGTAGGTTGGTGCACACATTTAGGGGTCGAAACTGAAGAAATATTAAGATTGTAAAGTGACATGATATTAACGTATATGAAAATATTTTAATTGATAAATGTATCGTTTTTGTGGTTGGTCGTTTTATAACAGAATATACAAAGAAGACGGTGTAAGTTAAATCTAATATGAACCATAGATAAAAATAGTAATAATAATAATAATAATAATACGTTCCTAAATAATGTAATTTACTTTAATGATTGTGATTTTTCTTAGATAATGTTATAATATTTACCGTTGTTGTACTTTCGATATGCGATCAGTCTTTTTGGTTAATAAGTTATTAATCAATGTTTCATCACTTAATATCTATGCACCTAAAGCGAAATTCTTGATCTTCAATTAAATTGCACAGTCAGCCATTACCATATATAATGTCGTTTAAATTCTTTACAAATGAACGGACGACCTTTCAGGAATTCGTTTCGGGTTCGGATATCGGCATGAATTCCATTATTCTTTTCAATTTCTGCATTTTCATGAAAGAGGTAGGGAAACTATTTTTCACAGTTCTTCTGTTTGCCTCGTCTGGTACTACATTTTATCACCACCGTTCCTCCCATCAAAGTTATCGTCCTTTTCTATAGAGATTATGACTTTTCATTATCTCAATCCACTTTAAACTGTGAAATGCGTCGATATTATGCGAACTATTTCCCACCAGTAATCAAAAATGCTAATGGACTTAAACACGTGAAGTAAAGATATGCGTTGAAAATAGAATATTACTATAAAATATGTTTTATTCTATACATAATATAAAATAACCCGAGCACTTTTAAACAACAATTTAACTTTTTAAATGTCCAGTTATTTTATTAAAAAAAGACGCATACTTCTTCACAAACTTTAAAATACTAAGACCGAATAGAGTATAAGAAACGAAGAATCACTGCAAAAATCCATTATAATAATTACCAATTCATACTACTATATAAATTATTTGTGTTACGATTAAAAAAAAAGCAATATCGCATCGATTTGAAATAAAACGTACCCTCTTCTCGTTGTATAGTTTACACAGGACTATATCACAAGATCAATCAATATATATTTCGGATGGTACTTACCTATTCAAGAAGGGACTAGTACACTTCAAAATTCATTAACGGTATTTCAATACAAAATTCAATCGGTAAATTATTTTATTGATATTCACTAGGTATTCAGTTTACCTAATTAATTTATTGAGTAATATGGCTGTTGGACTGTGGCCATATTATATTTACAAATATATTATGTTCTTTATTTGTTAAAAATACATAGCTTTAGACGAGCCCCCCCCCCAAAAAAAAAAAATGATTTATGCAATGACTTATTATGTTACGTACCTATAATTAAAAATATATTTTTAACACGAATTTGAAATATTTGTTTTAGACCAAACTCGATTTATTAAAGTACAGTAGTTACATAACTACATAAGATACATACATACGATTTTATTAGATTTTGTTTTCAAAAAAATTATTATTGAATTTACCTGTGCTTGAATGTAAGATTGTTCCTTCAGCTTACGTCTGCTTATTGTTTTGTTGAAGGGGTTTTAAGATGTTTTTGAAAACTAAAAAGGCTTTTAAAAACTAACTGCGTATATAATATCATACAACGGTTAAATATGAAAGAATACTAAGAAGGAAATTTAAAGTTATAAATACAGCTTATTATTATTTTTTTTATAAATGAGAAAAATGTTTTATAAGAGAGCGTAACTAAATTTTACAGAACCGTGACTGCTCGAAGAAAAATGCCACCCGTAATCGAGTTCGAACCGGCGACGGTGCGCGTCGCAACCGACACCTTAGTCCACTCGGCCACTCCGTCCCCCAATATTATATTTGTTTTTCAAGAAATCTTTATATTTAATCGTATAACAATGCAGTTCCAGCCAGTTAAAATTTTTGTCGTTTTAATAGAGCTTTGAATAGATATTTTATTTAATATTAAATTTCTTATGAAAATGTAATCATTTTTCTGATCATGTATTTTGTACTATATATATCACTTATTTTTCGTAGTGTTTTTGAATTTGAATTTAAGTGTGTCAAACGTTATTACTAATTAAAATAATTATGATTATCCAACAAATTGTATCAATATAATATATGGGTTAAACCCTAGGTATGATGTGTGGTAGGCGGAAAAAAAGCCACATGTATACTCTACTCCTAATTAGTAATTACCATGTACCTATAACAAAATATAATAATATATTATAATGAAAATAATGATTAATAATTGTTAATTGTATAAAAAATATAGATTGTAAATCATATAAAAATATAAATATGAACACTACAATATTATGTATACGTCATGATTTATTGTGTTATAAATTATGAGTTAAAAAACACCAGTCTTAGGTGTATACAATTATTTATATTATTTGAAATTTAAAGATTTTCTTTTATTTCTTTTACACAAGAGTATTCGTATATAAACTTGCCTATATTGGCCTCTTATACAATTATATTATATTACTAGTTATTATTATTTATGATCATTATCTGTTATAATAGTATATGTATATACCTAAGACGTTGAACAATCACAATTTTTTTTAAAGTTCTGATTTTTTATGGGCAACGAAGTGGCAACATCAGCTAGTAATACTATATTATTATATTGATGGGAAAAATATGCGTAACGAGAACTCTTGAATAGGTACATGTTTATATTTATTTTTATATTTTTTTTATTTATTTTATTATTGTAATATTTTATAATAATTACTAAGATATAATTTATTAGTATTATTTTTTTTTTTTTTTTTTATTGAATTTACACCCTCGGCAACATGGGCCATTGTGTTCACAGTGTATAAAATAAAATTACATGTTTAGTATTGTATTAAATCTAAGAATTGTTTAAATTAGGTTTTGAAGGTTGGCGGCTACGATGAATTGAATGATGTTGGTGATGGATTGAGGGTGATTGTTTAGTATTTCTGAAAGTGATTCGGGCAGGTTGAGGCTTGATCGGGTGTTGTGATATGTTCGGCATTCGGTGAGTATGTGGCTGATGGTTATTTGGACACCACAGGTTGAGCATATTGGGGGTTCTTCTTTGGACATTAGGAAACTGTGGGAAAAGTATTATTTTAAATCTGTTATAACCTGATATTTCAACCATGTAGATACATCTTGATTCATCAACCATAGAAACCTCCATCTTTTCCTTAAATAATGAATTTATTAAAATTGTGATTATAGACATTTTTATATACAGGGTAATTCACCAAGTATGCTCACCCCTTTTTTCTTCTTCAATAATGTGGTTATTCAAAATCTGATTTTTGGAATTTTTAAATATACTTTAAGACGCTATTTTCAAATTCTTGAAGTGTTTTGTACTATTTAAGGAGTGTCCTGTAGAGCATTCCAAACAGTATAGTACCAATTTTGAAAGCATTAGTTTCTAAGCATAAGACTAATTTCTTCGTACATTTTAAGCATCTATTATAATAATATTATATAACTAATTGGTAATAATTTATTATATTAAATGGTTATTTCTCATTCCCGATTCTAAGTCCCAGTACAACCGCGGTCAACAGCTGGTAGGTATAGGAGGTACCTTGGTCTCTATAATACCGAAAAGCGTAATAGTAACATGACAAACAGCCACCTGTATCGGAAAAAAATTTCAATAGCTATTAGAATGATGATAGGTCTTTTACTGCAAAGGGCGCAGATTGTTTTTTTTTCACTCGTCGAAAATATAAATGCGAGTTACGACATGATATAATAATATACGACGAGTACAATGGTAACAGATCGTTTTTACGTTAGTACGTGCGAATGGTAAACCGGAAGTCGGGCGGCTATTGTTTGCGACCCACGTTATACGTCGGCATTATGCGAAGGGAGCGCAATTAATTTTATAGCGTTTTGCCCTACCCCCTCCCCGCATTTGCCGGCGGACGGTGGCTGTGGTATGACCACATCAAACGCCGTGGAATTAATATCATCATTAGAATAATAATAAATCGTAACTTGTGACGGCGTCGAACGTGCGCCAAACAATCAGACAGCTTTTTTCAACCCAAAGCTTTTGCTGCTATCAATTACTTACAATTATTGTCATGATACATACGCCTTCACCCAAAGTCGGCGTCTTCGACAGTACGTGTGATCAGTTACTGTATAACAACTAACAAGGTGTAAAAATAAATCCGGCATCGAACGTCATCACTCATCACACACTTGACGCATGGTTTTCAGCTTCGTAAACACGGGGGGAGGGTACAACCCCCCTCTCCTTCCCTTTCAAAATATATAAATATATAAATATATTTACGAACATTTTAAAGTATTTTTTGTATAAAATGGAATAATTTTGAAATAATTATTAGCGTCTTACCCGTTCAACGGATCGCTCGGTATACCTACATGGACATGACGTTATAATATTATAGAGTTGTTAAATAATTTTAAATATGTAGGTAACCATGAATATCAAAAACATAACTACAATTGTTTTACGGGGGAAAAATGTCTCCCGAAACGGAACAAGTAACCAGCGGGTATCGGTATATTATTATTAATAATAATAATAATATGATTAATATGAATACTCAACTGAAATAGTATTATAATACCCCGGTATCGAATAATTAAGGATCTCGGCGATGCTAATGCGTGTAAATAACACCGAACGTCGTATATTGCCCACTAAATTCACTACCTACTACAGCTACCCCGATTTACCTTTGTTTACATCGCCACGGGTCTAAAATAATATGTCGTTATATTGAATAATCAATATTATATTGTGCCAGTCGCTATTGTCGCTGTTATCGTATTATTTTCTCACATGTGTCTTTGCGCGGCCGAGCACGTCGTTATACGTAGGTACAAGGTAAAATAATAGTGAAAATCCGTCGGTTTCCATCATTGTTTACCAATAAGGTATTTGGAAATGGCCCAGAGGGGATGTACCGCGCCGTGTAGGTAGCTGGTAGGTTAGGTATATACCTAGTTATAATACGTGTCTCCAATACGTTATCCATGGGTGCGCGCAGAAAATGTTGTTTATGGTCACATGGCGAATTAACTCATTCCCCGGACTACGTAGGTCGCATGATCAATTTCCATTACCCCGACACCCACCCCCACCTGTCCCCACTATACGTTTATTGTGCCAACGATGTCACGTCGAGCGAGGGCCATGGGGGGAGGGGAGGGGGGGTAGATCATGTGTTACGTGATTTCACCAGCTGCTTTATGCCATGGATAGAAAACATCACGGTTTAAAAAAAAAAAAATACATAAAAAGCAAACGTAAATTTATGACCTGTAAGTTGTGTGCTGTGGTCATTCGCGGCACTACTGCTGCAGCTTTATAAGTTTTTATTTATCGATGTTATTTACTTGTATTTATTTTATCGGTAAAATATACCGATATAGTGTATGGGTATAGGTACTTTTATATCAGTAGGTATTATTTAATTTATATATTTTGGGTTTTCAATGACTTTATCGAATAAAAAGTGACCAAATGTGTTAAAATGGTGTTGTATACTGCGGCCGCACATTGGTATAATAGTGACTGTAGTCTTTTTTGGCAATGAAAAACATTTATTACCTCAATTTAGGTTTTTAGAATATTTTCTACTGTCATCATTTTTTAAGTCTATTAATTTTTTCATTGACAGCATATCATTATTTTTAATTTCACTTTTTGAAACAAAATAATTTTTTGAGAATTTCGATGTATAAAGTTGGATGTTACACAAACAGCTAATTAGTTATAAAAAAAAATTACTTATTACCAACTTATTATCTTAATAATATGTATTTACTACGGTTTTTTCTTAATTTTTAATTTTTTTTTATGTTGTTTTATTTAATTTACTTTTTTTTAATGTTAAGGATCCTGAGCCAATTTTGTTTAAGACAGCGTGTGGGTTATCAGGAAGTGTAAGAGAGGAGAGGTTTGAAATTAGGGAATTTGAATGGTTGAATGTGTTTTTTTGTAAAATGGTTAATAATAGTGGGATGCTAGTGAATGAATGGTTGGGATTTTGAGGTCAGAGTGAAGAGAGAGAATGCTGACGTGCCAGGGGGCTTTTGTAATGAGGCGAAGGCAAATTGACTGGAATGATTGGAATATTTGAATATTTTATGTTTTAGCCGTACCCCATAGCCGAATTCCATAAGTCATCGATGGGTTATAATTTGCTTGTAGATTAAAAGTTTGATATTGAGTGGAAGATTTTGATTTGAGAAGGTGTCTAAGTTTGTGGAGTTTAATACTTTAATGTGAAGATATTTTCTCTTAGTTTTTATATGAATGGTCCATGTAAGTTTGTTGTCTAAGTGGACTCCAAGATATCGAGTAACTTTTTATAAGATTATCATATCGTTATTAAGACTTAAGAGTCATGGGGGGGGGGGGCGCAGAGACCTACGCGTATGGGGGAAAGTTGTGTACTTTTGTGTTCTGATTTGTTCGAATTTATTTTAATTCTCCGCAGACTCATTAATTTTAAAACTTATAACAAATTAACTGCTCGATTGAAACACGATTTTTATATGTCCAAGGTTCTCAGAAATGTTGATTAGAAATATGAGTTGTAATTCAAACATGTAAGACACTTAACAATGTTTTTCAAAAACGTTTATACTTTTCAAGGAAACGAGTGTTTACTGTAAAAATAATCGCCCAGTATAATATATAATATGAGAGTGAACGAATTAATTTACAAAATTAACGACCGTGACTTGTAAGTTTGCATTATCGTGAGATGTATACGATGTACCTATTAGCTAATCGATACTTGGATAAGTAATTTTAAGCGAATATTATGGAGTACGTGTCACTATAAACTATAAAGTAGGTATATAATCGACGTCGTTTAAGTGTATAAAAAAGTTTAAGATAACATCATTACTGTAAGTTGTATTTTTTTTATTACTTGCTCCTATTTTAGTCAATTAGTTTTACAATATTTATGTAGGCATATATTTGTTTTGGTTAGAAAATCCATCAATCGAGTTATTATTTGCTATAATCATTATTTTACATACACTATATTTCATTCGCGTATATAATATATATAGGATTTAAATTCTTGGTGGTGCGGGGGGGGGGGGGGGGGGGGGGTAGAAATCTCGAGTCAGATTTCCTGACATTATAATTATAATATTAAGTGGTATTTCTTTAAGTTTTGGGTTACTTCTTATTGTTTGTGTCTTGTGTGTCAAGTCAGCTTTAAAAGGATAAACTGTTACAATAATTATTGTTTCAATTCAAATGGCTTTGTTAATATCCATTTGATTTGATTTCGTTGTCTTAACTAAAAATATTAAATAAAAGAGCAAACACACAGTTGATACGTATCTTATAAAAATTATAATTCTATTTTATTTTATTTTATTTTTTTTTTATTTTATTTTTCAAATATGCATGCAATTTTAACACTGTACATACTTTAAAATAATTCCTTTGTTTGTTGATAAAACATTAAAACCATTACCAACATTGAAAATAACAATGTGCATTTCAAATTAAAAACCAAAGATGAAAATATTTATAAAAATGTTAATAAATACGATGTATTGTAGATTACGAAAAATGAATTACCTAATAGTTTCTTAAGTTTCTTTTAAAGAAATTGAGCATTTAAAGTTTTGATAAGAGAAATTAATTGGTGAGGGATGACCCACGAAATTGTGGTGTACCCTACTCATCTTATCTTTAAATAGTCTTGCTGTATATTTTATACACAACATTTTTAGATAAGTATTCTACATTAGATTATGAAATCAAAAATACAGGTGGGATTTTAAAAACAAACATGAATAATACAATAAGGGAAATACATAATGTTCAAATTTCGTGTACCTATAGTAAATTAATATTTTCCTCAAAAAAAATTTCGATGAAAATTAAATTATTAATTTTCAAAATAATGAGTTTTTACTGTTCAAATAATTAGGTACCCCGTATAGCAGCATCACAGAATAGTGGTATTTATAGAAGTTTTCAAGGATTGAGGTTACTGGAAAGTTACTTTATCAAAATTACGATACTTTTTTAAAAAAAAAAACTGTAGAAGTTTGAGAGTTGTTTTAATTTGTATTAATTTGATTTAATAATAAAGTTCGAAACTTTTAACAAAGAACTACAATTCTTTAAAATTAATATGACAACGAATAGACAACACGCGTCTTTAATAATAAATAATTACAGTGTACATAATATTACAATATTTATAAAACAGATTTTTTTAACACTTTTCTTAAGTTTGGTTTCACGTCTGTCTGTGATCAAATCTTGCGCGCTCGATTTGAGGCACTTTTTGAAGATGAAAAATTCTGAAAATTGGTATAGACCTTGGTCTTGGATGACAATACAATAATCCGTTGTCATTTTGGGACATGGACCAAAAAAAAAAAAAGGATTGTCCCCCACGACGTCGCCGTAATATCTCTCGCAGATATTGAACTTTCTCTCTTCCCCAAAAAAAACCGCAACCTCTTACGAAGCAAGTATAGGCGTGTCCTATCCATTATTATAATATCTATGGTAACAACGGTAATTATTACCAAATAACATTATACCGGTATTCTGATATAGGTACCGAAAACACCGGATAACATATTTCTTAAACGTTTAATAAAAATATTTACTTTCAACTAAAAAGTAGAAAATAAAAAATAAAAAAAAAAATTTTAAAAACACACTTTTCCATAAAAACATTTAAAAAAAAATTTTAAAAATTGCACTAAAAAGACAAAAATAATTCTCTGTACTTAAAAATAATGAAAAATTTATTGATGAAAAATTTAAAAGTGTGTGGTGCATCATACAAAACATTAAAAGCCGAGCTAAGTCTCACATACACTTCTTTGTTCAATCCTGTTTATAAGATAGTGACTGGCAGTATATGTCAAGTATAAGAGCAAAATAATGAAAAATTTACTGATGAAAAATTTAAAAGCCAAGGAAAGTCTCACATACACTTCTTTGTTCAATCATGTTTATAAGATAGTGACTGGGAATATATGTCAAGTGTATGAGCACCACACACTTTTAAATTTTTCATCAATAAATTTTTCATTATTTTTAAGTACAGAGAATTATTTTTGTCTTTTTAGTGCAATTTTTAAAATTTTTTTTTAAATGTTTTTATGGAAAAGTGTGTTTTTAAAATTTTTTTTTTTATTTTTATTATTATTCCACGTATTAATTTGTAAAAAATATCGATAATATTTTAATGGTGAGCGAAACAGACGACAAGGATATTTTTTTTTAAATGTAATTTGTCGTAAAGAGTTTACACGGATTCTGACAAGGATTTTGGTTAATCATTATTTATAACGATTCAAGCATAATATTATGGTCACAAAGGGTTAAATCACGGAGACTGGTGGAGAATAGTGCTAAATTTAATCTGGAACACACTTGTGTGTATCAAAAATATCGTTAGATACTGCACACCAATAATTATCACATTGATCTCTGTTGAGAAAATAAAAAAAAATATTATGAGAATTAAAGTTATTTAAGTTAAAGTTTTTTGCTGAATATAAAATTGTTAAGTCTTGTCTTGTTCCTAATCAACTGACAATATTAGTTATTAACGATAATAGAGTAACTCAAAAGTAAAAGAATTAAACAAGTGCTAGAACATTGTATGTCCATTATTTTCATTATAAAGTTGCTATTGTAATCTTTCATCTAATTAAAATTTTTAAATACTATAATATCTAACAATGTTTTATATCTATATATCTATGCACATAATAGTTAATTGTTCTTATATTAGCATTTGATTGTGTAATTTGTACGAATAAATATCTCTTAGTTAATTACATTTTTAAATATATGTAATATTATGAATATAGGTAGGTAAATACGTAATGTACCTACCTAATGTACATTTGATGTGTTAAGGCGATTTAAAGGAACCTTAAATTGACTAAACATAGTTTGAATGAGTAGGTAGTTCATTTTTAAAATAGAAAAATGAAATATACAAATATATGCGTATAATATAAAAACAAGTTGTTAAATCATTTTCATTAATTCGTTGCAATATTAATTGTTATTATATAAAATCACTTTATTAATTTAACAAGGTTACCTATGTTACATGTTTATGTTAAAATAAAATATTTTATATTTTATTGTTTTACCTCATAAGTTAAAATAATATTGGCTTACTTTTAAAATGTTGACAAGTCTACTATACAGGTACCATGTTAGATATATACTATATTTAATACATTTTATTTATTGAATATATTATATACAAACAATGATGCACTTATAGGAAATTCCAATACTTACCTAGGTATTTGTCAATATTTTATTTAAAATACCTCTATTTTAAATCTAATATTTTACATTATGTTTAGATTTCACTGCTAAATATAGCTACAATAACTGCCTAATACAAAATAATCAATTGGTGATGGAAATTTAATATCGTCACGTAAAAATAGCTTTTAACATATTATAATCACACATAAGTATCTGCATAACATTTTGAATTAATGATACATTAAATACGGTAATAACTTGGTTAGGGCTTACTTTATGCACTTTATGCTCGAGAAACCTCAAAGCAATATAGTTTAGGCGTATATTGACGTCAGACACTCTACTGCACGGCAAGTTATTAATTCAACGAATTACTTTTCTTTTTTTTTCAAAATGTATTCTTATTTATTTATATACTTACATTTTCAAATTCACACAATATATTGAACAAAATCATAAACTGTTTCATTTGAATTTCGTATTCGTCTAATTTAAAAATAGATTTGGCGCGTTCTTGAATATATTGTGCAGTATGTACAAGCCCGGATTAAGGGGGGGGCCAGGAGGGGCCATGGCCCTGGGCCCACGGATATTAAACAAAAGTGGGCCCTTGGCGAATAGTACTTTTTTTATTAAATCAGAAATATTTGGATATAGTAATAATAGTATATTTCGTAAATCAAAACTCAAAAGAAACATGTAAAATATAATATATTAAATGCGATAAAATACAAAGATTTGCAATGATAATAAATAATAATATAAACTTATATCATTATTATTATTATACATTAACGTTTCCTATAAGCTATACGCCTATACATAGAGTACTCTGTGGTGGGCTAAATACTATATTGATAATGGATATGGAATATGGATATCACCTATGTTATTATTATGCTATCGACTATCGTCTATTTTTAGCAGGATGATAATGATAATGCAATGGAATTATAGGAATCACGAGTACAGTCTGTACTACAGTGAATACCGTCGATTACGATTTACGACGGTTGAAACATCATTACTAATAATAGATTTAGTTATCAAACTGTTTTTGATGATAAAACATATTCCTCAATAATTATTATTTATTAACCAGACGAATTCTATTTATGTTATTTTTCTACGATAACAATACTGAAACAAGTCTTGTCTCTTGTATAGTCTTCAGTCGAAGTCATAATAACGTTTAACGTTTAACAGTGGTTAGTGTTAGTGTTTTGTTTTACAAATACAACTTATAACTTATATTATTGAAATTTGAAGTAAAAGTCGAATATGAGTGGCTGTAAAAAATATTTAAGCGGTGCTCAGAAGAGAAAAAAGAAGAAAGAAGATCTTTTAATGACATCTGCTGTTAAGTGCAATAAAATAACTGGATTTTTTTCTTTAACTAATGAAAGTGACGATAAACTAGTTTCAAATGTTATAGAAATAGATCATAGTATCTCAAAGGAAAATATAAACAATGAAACTAATATCAATTGTAAGTACCTTTGAATTTTAACTAGAATAATGAACGCATTCAAACAATAATATTTATAATTTATCATATTATATAACCCATGTTATGTTCATTGTTCAAACACTTAAGTTAAAAAATAAATGTATTTAAATAATTAAATATAATATATCAATATAATAAACATTTTCAATAATTATGTTAGGTATTGTGGATGGTACTGTGGATGGTATTGTGGATGGTATACTTGATGACACTATTGATATAAATAATCATTATAATATACCAGAAGAAGTTAATGCTATTAGTATTGCATGTATGTCATGTAAGTATATAAAATAATATATTAATAAGTAATTAGTATAATACAGTTTAAAATAGGTAAAGTATTTAAATAAAAGTATTTGATTCTTAAATACAAACACATCCAAGACCGTATTTAAAATACTTTCCAAATACTTTATTCGAGAAGTATTTAAAAAGTATTCTAAATACAATAAAAATATTTAAATACATTTACTCAAATACTTAACAAGACTGGACTATAATATAAATAATATAATACATTTTAAATTTAAATATTAATTTTTTTTAGATGATAATGCCAAAAATGTTTCCAGTAATTTAAAAGATAAAATTAATTTGCATGTTGACTTAAAAGAAACTGTTCAGACTGATCACTTAAACAATACTCATTGTAAGTACCTATCAAATATAAATTAATTATAGGTATCTATAGTTTAAATTTTAAATTATTTATTTGTAGGTTTATCACCGGCCAAACAAAATCAAAGTAATAATGGTCTTGAAAATACTAATTCTACTTGTAAGTATAAAAATTAATTTTTTTCACAATATTTGGTGGTTAATGTTTTATTTTCAATATTTGTTATTATTAAAGCTGTTAAGGATACTACGAATATTGGTACAATACATCATGCAGATATTGATGATAACAGCTTTGATGAATTAACCGTTAAAGATCCATATTTTTGGCCAAGTAAAATAAATGATGATTTTGTGGATTATTGTATTAAAAAAGGGCCATCATTTTTTCAAAATAAACAAAAATCGTATACTCAATCTGCACGCATTAGTGGTAAATATAGTACTTAATCATTATTTATTTTTATTGTTATTACTTGTTAAATTTTTTTAATAATTTTCAATAAAGAATTTTTTTTAATAAAACATTCTTATTATAATTTATTTATGTTTATATATCATTGATGTTTAATAATTAAGTTAATTTATTTGATTTTTAGATCATAAAAGACATTTAACGCCTGCAATGTTTGAAAGAACTTTACCTAATGGACAAATATGTGATCGGCTGTGGCTTTTGTATTCTCCAAGTCAGGGTTCAGTATTTTGTTTTATGTGTAAGCTTTTTTCAAAGAATCGTGAAAACTCTTTTGTAAAAAATGGGTTTGATCAATGGAAAAAATTTGAAAAAATATCATACCATGAAAACAGCATGTATCACAGAGAAGCAAATACTACATGGCTACTTCGAGAAAACTCATTAAATTCCGTAAATCAACAAATCTGTAAGCAAATATCTACTGAAACTCAATATTGGATTGATGTTTTAAAACGCGTTGTAGCAGTTATTAAATATTTATCTTCACGTGGTTTACCATTTAGAGGAGACAATGAAGTATTTGGAGTAAAAAATAATGGAAATTACTTAGGACTTCTTGAACTAATTTCTGAGTTTGATCCATTTTTGAAAACCCATATTGAATTGCACGGTAATAAAGGGAGAGGTCATCCATCATACCTATCTACAACAATTTTGAACGAATTAATAACTCTGATAAAGAGACGTGTTATTAATTATATTGAAAATGAAATCAGAGAAAGTAAATATTTTTCATTAATTTTGGACTCAACTCCGGATTTATCTAAGGTAGATCAAATGGCAATAGTATTAAGATATTGTACATCACATAATGTACAAGAGAGATTATTAGAGCTTAAACCTATTGATAGTCACAAAGGTGAGTCAATCTTTAAATTGTTAGAAGATTTTCTTAAAAATTCTAAACTTGATATTTTAAATTGTCGCGGTCAGTCATATGATAATGCTCCTAATATGAGTGGAACTTATGAAGGACTACAAGCATATGTAAAAAAAAAAGTGTGATTTAGCTATTTATGTACCTTGCACTGCTCATTCACTTAACCTAGTCGGAGTTCACAGTGTGAATTGTTGCTTAGAAGCAGTAAATTTTTTTGGGTTTCTTCAGTCACTGTATAATTTTTTCAGTAGTGCTACTCACAGATGGAATATATTAACTACATCTATAGAAAAAAGTGATAGTAATCGATTACTAGTATTAAAATCTTTAAGTGATACTAGATGGTCATGTCATACAGAGTCTTGTAAAGCATTAATAAATAATTACACTAAAATTATTGAAGTATTAGAAACTATAATAAGTCCTAATAGTAAAGAAAATGAAGATACTAAAAGAAATGCTAGACCATTATTAAAAAAAATTTTAAAAAAAGAAACTGGATACATGGCACTTTTATGGAATGACATTTTAGAAAGATCCAACAAGACCTCAATACAGTTGCAAACAATAAATTGTGATCCTTTAAAAGCTCTTAATTTACTTATATCATTAAAGCATTATGTATCAAATTTGAGGAAGTGCAGTACATTATATGAAAATAAAATAAATCAACTTAGTCCTAAAATAAAAGAGAAATACTCCGATGAACAAGAGAGAATAAAAAAAAAGAAATTTCCAAATGACTCTGGTTGTAATCAGGTATCTTTAAGTGGTCATGACAAGTTTAGAGTAGAGACTTATTATGTTATTATAGATAGTTTTTGTTCACAATTAGAAAAACGAATTGAAGCTTATAGTTTTCTAAAAAACAATTTTTTGTTCATCACAAAATTACATGTTGTTTTACCACAAGATACTGATGAAGAAGAAGAAGTTAATAAAAGTCTTGAAAATTTTATTTTATTGTATAAAAAAGATGTTGATAATACTATACAAAATGAAATTATACAATTCAAAAAATATTGGTCTATCAGTAAACCTTCATATGATGACACACAAGATTATCTGCTAGATATTTGGAAGCATTTCAATGAAAAAAATCTATTACTTTCTTTTCCTAATTTGTATACTGCAATTAAAATATATCTAACCATACCTATTGCAAATTGTTCGGCTGAAAGAGCATTCTCCAAATTAGCTCGAATAAAAAACAAGTATAGAACAAGCTCTTCTCAAGAAAATTTAAATAGTTTTATGGTTTTGTGTTCAGAGAGTGATGTTTTGGAGGTAATTAATACCGATGATATAATTAAAGAGTTTGCTGCCCAAAAATCTAGAAAAAAATATTTTTAATAAAATTTTTATTTTTGTATTTAAAAAAAAAATAAGAAATAAATTGATGAATATATTTTTTTTTCTGAAATATTTTTATTTGTGGGTCACCAAAATTTTGATTATGGATATGGGCCCCTAAAATTGTTTGGCCCCAGGCCCAAAATTATCTTAATCCGGGCTTGAGTATGTAAAAACTAATGTACCTACCTTAAAAATAAAATAATTAACAACTTTATACAGTGTTCAAATTTAAAATAACGACATTATTTATTTATAACGAAAACTAAAATATTTTAAAAGTTCATTAAAACATGTTAATTGTGTTTAATACGATTTTAAAGAAAATAATTATAATACAAAGTACATTTTATGATCGTAATTATTCTTATAATATTATAGTACCTATCTGTCACAAACAATGTTTAAAATTCAAAATTAATATTAACAATATTCTACTGCAGCAAAAAAAATTTGAGCAACACTACTTGTTACAACAATACAAATGTATGATAATATTTCGTTATTTTAAAATAAAAAAAAAAAAATTGAATGTTACGTACTACATAGGTACTTAAATATTAACGATTTATTGTAAAAGGCATGTGAAAATGAAATTTGTATTTAGTTTTTAGTACAGCTAAGAATTTATTTTAACCGACTGTTTTTGGTATTCAAAAGCCCTAAAACATTATTTTAAAAATGGCTTTTTCGTTTATGTTACTAAATTTGTGATATCACAAAGTGTTTTTCCTCTCAATAAAAATGTATTAAAATTGATTACATACCATTTAAAACTCCAAATCCTAAGTTTATATCTATGTCCTATGTGAGTCTTAGCGTGTTAAAAATGTATTCACTGGATATGTTGTATCAAGCTTTTTTCTAGGCATTCCCTCTTAACAAGCCTTTTAAATTTCAATAATTTAAATGATGAATACACCAGTAATGTATGTACTGTAGAAATACCCATTTGCCAGACTTTCAATAGATAACAAAAACTAATTTAATTTAATTTACCAACATTTCGATCGTTAAAATTACTAGAAAAAAGAACCATCAACCAAGGATTTTGACACATGCGTGTGCATCATAGGTACAATGTATAATGTATATGGTACGAATAATTGCCGAATACAAGCACTGCCTTATATCTTGTAAAGGATAAGAATAATAAAGTGAATTATATAATATAAGAGAAACAAATAAAATAACGTGCAAACTTAAATGTCTCGCAAAGAAAGTACATAAAATTTACGAGCATGAAAGAATGTTTAAAATAATTTTATTAATCAGAACCACGAGATACAACCACAAAACTATCTAGAAATCTAAAAGAACCATTCAAGCTAATAAATGTTGAGCGATAAATGTACGAACCCCAGAGAAGAAGAATATCTGGACAAAAGATAGTAAAATAATATTTACAATACAAAACTTAAACTGAAAATATTCATTTTGTATTAACTTTATTCTTTATTGAACAATTATTATATAGAAATAATTTCCAAAGAGATTAGTAGATATTTCTATTTGTTACAGTAACGTCACAATATATTTGTTACAGTGGTACACTCCAAATTCTAAATTTTTATAAAAACTAACTCACTGCATAACGTTTTTGTTCAACAACTTTTAATGAATAATCGTTAAGCATTTATTTTTATCTACAATTTTATTTTAATCCATAAAGACTTGTATTTAAAAATGATTTACATAATATAATAAAACATATTTTTTTTTTTATTAGCGTTGATTGAATATTAATTTATTTATCATTTTTACAGTACACATTTTTTTAGTGGAGCATCTATTTTGGAATTAAGCCAAAACGTAAAATATCGATAAGCTAAAAAAAAAAATCATGAACATGTAAACAAAAAGATAAGTTCGTATGACCTTTAGCCACAACACGATAATTTATTACATTCGAATGGAAAAAGTTTCTCTTTGTTACAGTAAGTATATTTTACAATAAGGTCAATATTGTATTTTACAATACACAAAATCGTAATAATCTTCATAAATGGCAAGTTTATATAAACTAATATTAATCGAGTTTAAGTCAATATTTATGTAATACGTTTTTGGTAATAAACTCATAAAAGTAGTCGATAATGATATAGCTATCATTGTCAATCCTATATTTTTCCTATAGCAAAATCAACACGTGCATGTTAAATAAAATACAAAAATAACGTTTTTGAATGGTTTTAATTTTATAATTTATATAAGCTCTAACGTTTACAAAGATCAGTGATGTATAAAAACACACTCAAAATACAACAGATTTATGCATTTTTTATGGTAATTTTCATTTTAATTTTTATTTATTCTCTTTAATCACAGCTGCAGCTCTTGTTTTCACTATTTTAAATGTCTTGAAAACAAGTATTTAAATTTGTAAGGACTTTATGGGCGTTTATGTTTAAGTGTTTTATATATTTAAATATTGCATTCCTCATAAAGAACCCAGTCCAAGATTAATTGCATATTTTCTCAGACCTATCATATCACAAAACGATTTTTGGACTAAAATATAATATAAGTAATGGGTATTATCATTAGAGTTATAACTAAACATTATAATAATTATACAAAAAGTTATTTGGTTGTACTAAAAATTAATTTTTTTTAAAAATATTTTTTACTTCAATGTACCTGCTGCTTTATGATTTAAAATAATAAGAAAATTAGTAATAATTGCATTATTTTTATACCTATATAAGCCCTAATACAGTGGTTTGTCAATATTGTGATTAAAGGTACATGGTTTTATATTTTACAATTAGCCGACTAAATCAACATTGTGGAATATATTGTTCAAATAGTTGTATTTAAAAAGTATGCAATTTTTTAACTACGTGTGTGTTTGCATGTTTGTTTATTTTTATTTAAAAACTTTTTACATCTCTGTTAATATTTTGAATTATTTTGTTTTATTTAAAAATACGAAAGTTACTTTTTACACTGAGTATATAAGTAAATAAGTATTTTATTTTTATTTTTTTTATGGTCAAAGTTCCGGTTTTTAGTTATAAATTATAATAGCTATGTTTATTTGTAGCGTATTTAAACATTCAATATAATTTCATTTTCCAAAGGATAGTAAAACCACCACTAATAGTCATACTTGAAAAATAAATTTACTTGAAAAATAGTATTAATAAACTTATTAATTTATAAATTCATTTTTTTTCTATTAGTTACTTTTGTATTCTTGACCAAATTTAATGATCAAGTATTTTTAATTAATTTTCAGAGGTACACAATCATGTATTCTACAAGAATATAGCTAGGGTGATTTATAAATATTATTCTCTCCCCTTTCTATTTTTTGGTAATCCATTTTTCATAATTTTATTTTTTAAATGTTTAAGTTTCGATTAGAGAACGCATTATTTTTCATACCATTTAAGTAGTTGGAATACAGACTTAACCCAGACAGCATTTTAAAATGATAACATTATAATAGTTTTATAATAATATTATAACCACGAATAATATTATTATAATGTTATAATAATATTTTTAGTCAAACATTTGCTGTCTGGGAAGTTTTCAAACGAGAATCACTATTTTTATTGTACTTACATTGTTAAAAAACATGATTTTTTTTTGAAAATTCTTACCCATCTAAATTCAAATTTGAATGAGTAGTTTCTGAGTTTCAAACTTGTATGTAGGTACTAAAGAAAACAATTTTTAACAACGTGCATAACAATTTACATAAAAACATAATAAATATATATTATACATTGTAATATACAGTCTAAAATTAAAACTATTAATCATTTAGTAGATCACGAAACTATCTTGACTTTAGGTATATTGGAAGATTTCTTGGAATGGATGAAGTTGATAAATTTTTTATAAGAGGGTTGTGATGGAAATGTAGTTTGTGGTGAAATTGTTTGTAGAATAATTTTGCTTTGTCGAGTACTGTCGTTATTTTAAGTGTTTATGTAGTGTATGATTAGAAACAAAGTTAGTTATTTTTCTGAGGGACTATTTTGAAAAGTTAGTTATTTTTCTGAGCCCTGAGGGACTATTTTGAAAAGTTAGAATTATATTTATGTTCAACATTTTTTACTACCCCGGAAGAGTTTAGCCCGTAGGTCCAGATGGGTTTTAGAAGGGTTTCGTATATTAACAGTTTTATTTTGTGGTTTGTATACTTATTTTTGTATAATAGTGTGCATAATATGCATAGTTGATTATTTAGCTAAAGTGTTATAGATTTTATGTGTTGGGTCCAAGTTAGGCGACTATCTAATAAATATCTTAGGTGCGTTACTGTTTGGGTGAGGTGGAATTTGATTTCGCAAATAGTGACGTTAGGACTTAGAATATGGAGCCAATTATAATGTGAATGTTGTGAGATAGAATTTATTTTCGTTGAATTTGAATCTCTGATAAGCGTTCCATTTTTCCAAAAGATACAGATGATTTTGTACATTTTTAGAAGGTATCAGATGGTCTCCGTTGATAGAAATGATAGCTTTGTTATGTGTGTATTTGGTAACAAGCGTGTTAGGTGTGGTAGATTGATCTCAGACGAATAAATATTAGGCGAAAAATATAGGTCAAAAATAATGTGTATTGTAAAAAATAATAATAATAATAATAATAATATTATTATTTATTGTAAAAAATAAGGCTAACAAACATTGCAACTCAAGTATAATATTATGTTGACCAAAATAAATATTATTATTATTATTATTATTATCAATATTGGCGAAAGTATACTAGCTTGTGGAACACTTGCATTTATAGAGGATCCATATCATACTTGAACATTTTTATCAGGTCAGTACGATTTTATGATGAGGTAATAGAATAAGGATGTAAACATTTTCCAAGTTTAAATAGTAAGCCATTATGCCACACATAACCGAACGCTTGTGATGGGGGTGAGCATGCTCAGTAAATCACTCTGTAAATATATATATTAGTTATGTCAAATGACTTTGGTACCTACTTCTATTCATAAGTTTGACCTCAACAAGTTATACCTTATTTCAACAGTTAAATACCTAGTTAAGTAATTCAGTTGCTTCAATATTTTTGAGTGATTTGTTTAATTGGTCAATTTTCTAATAGTCGAGGGCTTGTTTATTAATCCTTTAAATATTAAATAAAATAATCAAAAAATCTCTGGTTCATTAAACCTTTCCGGTCACAAACGTAATATGATTCATACAATATAATAACTATTGAGAACCTTTATGCATGCTGAAAAAATGCATGCCATGTTGAATAACGTTTGTCTTGAACCTTGAAAAACTGGAAAGTTTTATCCTAACAGGCCTGCGCGCCTGTAACAGTGATGTAAAGTTTAAGTCGCTCATTGTCGTTCCGTTCCCGGCTGATTGTACGACATATAAAATAATATACACTCTTTGTGAGGAGGCATGGTGATAATAATAATAATAATAATAATAATAATAATATCAAAGCGTAAAACGGTTTTATTAAATTCCAAAGTTTTTCTTCAAGCTCTGAAAAACGCTATCACGATTCGTATCAATTACCTCCAAAACAGAAGTTGCACTCGTGTTTCGTCAAAACGAAACTAATTATTTCTATAACGCAACATACATTCTTGAGATGCACCGCAAGGGACTTCGAAAGAAAGTTTTACTCTTTCTGCTATCTGATAAAGTTCATTATACCCTATATTATATCTCTGTAGTGCGTATACACATACATCATTATTGCTTACACCACAGTAGAACAGTATAATATGTATTTGATTCTGATAATATGTTCAACCCCAGAAACCCCCTCTTGAATTTTAATATTTCAATCATTAATCACAAAACATTGTATATTAGGTTCTGTATTTTTGTTAACTTGTGTTCAAATTAAATGACAGCAAAATGTAAACTCTATTCAAGCGAGAGATGAGTGTGTACAAACAAATTGGTTTGTAATTAATTGCAATTCAAAATTATTGTAATTTTCAGTCGGATGAAAATTAGGAATAGTATTCGTATGGATAAAAATAGTTTAATTCAAATAATTATAAAAATAAATCTATTCGTGGTATAATACCTCCATAAACTTTAACATGCACCAGGTTACTTATATTTTTTATGTATATAAATTATATAACTACTAAACTATAATAGAACAAAATATTTTTAAATATTACGTGTTAGGTATGGTGTAGCTTATATGAAATATCAATCGTCTATATAATAATTAATGTACAACTTTTTATCCGTCTGGCAGGTACAATACAATATTGTAAGTATTTATTCATTATATTTGTTAGCACTAAAAACGGGTTGTGACATTTTAGTACTTTATTAAAATGTGAGCCGTAACGTCATATACCTACCTAACTTTATTAATATCCTATCATTTTCCTTTTAAAACAATGGTTTACATAATAAATACATAATTCACAAAATACAAAATTTACAAAATAAATCGTAATAAAAATTATGTTTCCCCACTCGATTATTATTATATGGCGTGTACGAGAGTTAATTAATGTGTACTATCATATAATAATACTTAAACAAAGATATGACACGCGTGTTGAATTAATGTCAGTGTAATATCACATCAAAATTCGATTTATATAGTTTCAGCTGAATATTAGATACACTGTCACACTAATGGAAAACATTTTAGTAGGTAAACACCTATAAAGACAAAATATTTTTGTTGATACTACAAATTTCACATCCAACGACATTTTTGAACGGAGCTCGGTCAATTTAACATAGATATGTAGTATAGATATGTTTTTGGCCTGGATATGACATTTTTTTTCTAACCAATTTTGCGTAACGTTTTGTTTATCACCATAGAAACAAAAATCGACAATAAAAAATATTTTGCAGAGGAAAAATATCGAGTAGTTAGCATGCTAGTATGCTACTTTTCTAGCTTAACCTATCCTAACCTACTTGTGTTATGATATTATGACGTCGGCGCAGCTTGACCTGTCGTGGTCTCAGAACCAAAATATGCTACTTCAAGAGATTTTTTTTGAAAATCCACTTTTTGGTATACACGGCTGGTTTCTCCGTCAATGCTCTATAATCCAAGCTCACATCCGACTTTTTAAATTTATTATTAAAAGAGTTCTACAGAACTAAACGGTGGTTTATGTAGGAATCAATACATACGTCACAAATTAACATGTTATTAGTTGTGTATTGAAATTGATTCACACGGCACTCAAAGTGTTAAATAGCAACTTTTGGTTCTTAACGATAGTGTTGAACCAAAAGGTTCCCATCTATATCTTAGATCATATATGATGTATATGATCTAAGATCTACACGATAAAATAAATTATTGATAACCAAAAAGTACCATCTCATATTCATAGTATCGACCATATAATAATAATAATATGATGGTACAATATTATTAACTATTGTACATTTATCCTTATCGACAAAACAAAGATTTTAATACTCTGTTCAAGTTAATAAAAGTAGTCAGAGGCTGACTTGTGCGCAGGGTTGTGATAACACTACACGGCAGGATTACAGACTCGGTGGGGCTGACAAACGGGTGTTGATGACCGCCACCGACTACATTTTTGAACTTGAACGGAGTATATAAATAATTTGTTTATTGACAGTACCATTGGCTATAGTCATCAATAATATTATTATATTTTTTGATTTATTTTAACACGGTGCCTCAATAATTCTTATCTCATCGTTAACTTATCTTATTTTAAAATATATAATAGTAGGTATATATACGGTAAACAAGGTAGTTAAACAAAATATTTCAAAATACTACTTATTTAAGACTTAAGTAAATAAAGATATTATGATGACATAATATTTATTATAGGATGATTTAATAATAATTTTAAAAAAAAAGACAAGAGTTGGGAGGCGATCACCAAGTTAGTAGTTACCCCACCACCTTAAATCCACCACTGCAATTGTTTTGCTATCTACAAGAAAAAACGCTTTACTTGGCTTATAAATTTACGATTTGTAAATTAGAAATTAAATTGGCATAGCTGTGTTCAGAACACATTTTAAGTAACAGTACTGTTTCTAAACGAAAATAACATATTTTTAATAAATACAATTTTAAATAAAACAACAGTTAAAGATTTTTCATAGTTCTGGAGTATGTATTCGAACAGGTAAATCAAAAAGTTATATAATTAAAGTTCTATTTCAATGTTCAAAATTCATTAAATGTAAATTTACCCAATAATTCAAGTTAGAAACTATACTTAAATCTTTATATTTATAGAACACTTTACTTTTACCGAATAAAAATGAGGTTTTCAAAGAAAACATTTAAAGATATTACAGATTATTCTAAGACTAAAAAAATGTTCATAACAATTTACTATACGATATAAGACATAAAGGAAAACAATAATTCTGGATTATAAATACTTATAAATGTCATGCATCGCTTTTTAAAACAAATAAAGGTTTTGATTTATATTTTATGCACTTAAGCTGTTTTAATTTTTATTACCTACCGGAAAGTTTTCCAAAGTTGATTGTTCCTTCGATTACGTTTAACAATAGAATCTTGAGTATTATGTGTATAAACTGCAAACTATAAATAGTGTATAAAGTCAATACTCATATTATATTGTTGTTATGAAAATACAAATGTAACCAAACTATAAATAAAAACGGTCAACTTTGTTTTAAAACATAGAAGAAGTCGTACACATAAATTTGACATCTGACAGGTCGATTATCAGAACGATATTTTACAAATTCCATTTGGCTTTGTAAATTTTGTTAAAATACTGTTTTGCCCACTCAAAGTTATTGTTGGTGCAAATAACATATGTGGAAATGAAGATTTATTTGCATTAGATATACTCAGTAACCACACGAATGTATCTGCTGTATTTTATAATTAAAGGCGTTTTACAAAAAATGTATGCAATTATTATAATGTAAATATTGTAATAGTTGGGCTGTTTTGGTAGTTCTTACCGCAAGAATGGAAATAATAATAATATAAAATAATATGTAAATCTACAAGTAGTTTTATTTTCAGAGATTTTTTTATTGATCATGTGAAAACAATATTTGACAGCTTCGACATCTTTGAAAGCTTGGCAATTATTATCACTATATTTTCGTAAATTATTGGATATGTTCACATGCTGATTTTGCAAATGGC
The DNA here is from genome assembly GCF_019925205.1 of Metopolophium dirhodum. NCBI lineage: Eukaryota > Metazoa > Arthropoda > Insecta > Hemiptera > Aphididae > Metopolophium > Metopolophium dirhodum. The sequence continues at coordinate 3,784,759 of NC_083566.1, forward strand.
AAAAAAAGATAATATAAACTATAAAAAAAAAAATTAGATTAAAACATGAAGTTAAATATTTAAAAGCTGATTTGTTGCTGGTGTATATATAGGTGTTATACCAGCAACCTTTTGCCTATTTGCAATAATGTACATTGTTGAGGCTAAAGTAAAATATAGTATTTAAAATTACTCAACGAATTCGATGGTGTTAATTATTCTCAAGAATTAACATTATATCCAGTACGATACTTATTAGATTCTTTTTTAGAGTTGTAAGAACTATTATAGGTTTTAGTTTTTTTTCAAAGGTTTAATGTAAAATAAACGTGATACAAAAATACGATGAATAAAAAGCTACCCGCTCTACAAATAGGTTTTGAATGCACCTCGAAATTGAGTTGGCCACTGGTAGAAGGAAACTGAGGTTGTGTAAGTATTCCTGTTTTGTTGTTCCTGATTATTTTTGAAAAGTACTGGACGGTTATGACGATTGGCCACCCGAAGTATACCAACTATATTCCGATTTTCTACCATCAAATACTTGCAGAATCATTTTTACAGCTCCTAAAGGTGATGTCAGACACACAAGTCATTTTAAAACCACTGTACATCGCCATTATAGCTCCACATAATCTTAACCACGTGTATCATGTGTAATATACACCGTCTAGATGTATATGTAGGTAGGTACCACGGTATACATTGCAGCTGGTAATTTGTTTAAGAGGTTAATTTGTTTGGAATATGATACGCATTATTATTATTATTATTATTATTGTTATTATTATAGATGAAAGAGAAAACATCTACACTTCCAAAACGTATGAAGTGAAAATTTGATATTTTATCAACGATAAAATATTGAGAATGCGACTACTCGTGAATTTATATGCAATGATTCTCATACCAAGTTAATTAGCTGTTGTTAAACCGTAACAGATACAAATGTTCACACATATTTTATTTACTGTCTTATATAGGTACAAAGGAAACCATTAAAGGCTTAAAAATGTAAAGCGGCCCACAATTATTCACGGTTCACAGTTGTCGTCACTGATGTATGATGTTTCTATTACAAGTTTCTCCATAAAGTCTCAACTAGTCTCGGAGGTCCTAGTTAACTGTTTAGACCAGTCCATTTTGACGTAGTGTAACATATTATAATAACATATAAAACTAAAACATATAACGTAACATTATCATATAATACAATACTCGCACATTGTTTAATATTCACACTTGTTATTAGTTCAAAGCTATCAAATTAAAGAATTAATTTAAAATTTAACGTGAACTAATGCATTTGAATAATTTATCAATATGATTATGATTTTAATGATGGTAAGTTCTTTCGAGAAGCACTCCATACTATGATTTTTACACTATAACGTGTGTTTATTGAAGAACATCATATTTTATTTTTTTTAAACTTAATATTCTATTTAAACTAATATTCTCAATTTTGGGGTGATATTACTATTTTACATTAAGATAATAGTAATTCATTAAAATAAGTAAAATAAATAACTCATTACTTAGACCGTATGTATTTTTAAAAAAAATTTAGTTTGTTACTATATATTATTTTTGTCTACATGGACATTTTAGGAATCATAGATATATTATTATTGTTGTTTTGCGTTTCTGTGGCGATAAACAATGCGTTACGTACTTACGTATAATCGGTTTGGGAAAAAAACAAACCTACTCTCAAGATAAAGTATTAGCATGCTATTAGATATTTTTGCTCTACAAGGAAAATTGAGGAATAATTATTGACAGATATGTTTTTGGGCATAGACGTATATTGCAGAGGAAACATATCTATGATACCAAACATATCTAGAATCGTGATATTAAAGATTTATTTTTAGAATAACAATATCGTTGATTTGCGTTTCTATGACGATGAATACAGAGCGTTACGCAAAATCAGTTGGAAAAAAAAGTCGTATCCATCCCAAATACATATTATCCATGTTTAAAAAATATACACACATTTCAAACTGTAGAATATTAAACACAATATTTAAATAACAAGCTCTATATATTTAGTATCGTGTGACAACCATGCACACGGCGGGCAGTTTACTTTTTAATAAAGTTGTGCACCTATGTATAACTTATACTTACTGTGACATTTTCGTGAATATTAATGATATTTGTGTGCAATGACAGTGTACGCACACTGTATTAGAAATGTGTAGAATATTAAAAGTTACTATATTATATATTGGTGCCAACTTATGAACCGAGTTTCCTTTCACACATTTTATTCGGTCCCATTATCTCCTAGTGAAAATTAATAAAATTGGTAACTTCAGTAAAATCAATTTAAAAAAAAAAACAATCAACTTCTCGCAGTCATCGTCCAATATTTTGCAAAGGTATTGCAAATAATTGCAAATTGGTTTTTAAACTGTTAAAATCAGTACATAATATTTTTTTATGAATACTTATTGTTTATATTCTACTATTTCTCTTGTATAATATGATTAATATGTAATAAATAAATAAATATAATAATAATAATAATAATAATAATAATAATAAGATTATTATTTATTATTTTTGTTTTTTGGTTGAGGCTTCGACAACTGAGATCATTAGCCTATGGAACTGTGGAGGAGGGTACTGTAGGTTTTGAAAACGGGTGAATTTGTTTTGGCAGAATTTTTCAAGTGGGCTTCCATAGGTACCTGACATGCCCGGGTGGGGGATGGCGGCCCCTCTCTCCGGACACCGTGACTGTTCGAAGAAAATGCAGCCCGTGGCCGAATTCGAACCGGCGACGGTGCACGTCGCAACCGACGCATTGGTCCGCTCGGCAACTCCGTCCCCCAATAATATTATTATTTATTAAATAATTAATTAATTGTAGTTAATTTATTAATGCCATTACAGGCGTTGATTCAGCCGATTCAGGTGCAGGATGAATATATGTTACGATTGAAAACTTATCAGTTATCAGTAAATGTGTGCCACAAATTTAAATTATTATTTTCGTTGTATAGTTTTTATTTTGTTACCCATGTGAATATCATGTTTAAACTACGTTTATTTTGCTATTAGTTTATGCATTTTTATTTGATTAACATTTAAAAAAAAAGTATAATGTATCACACGCTGTTTTATTTTATTTCAATTCTACAACATAATATTATAGATAATTCTTTTCAAAAACCCCGCCAAATAGTATAATTGCGATAGTAACTATTTACACATTTTAACCACTAGGAACGTGCTACGTTTCCTTGAAAGCAACTGTAATCATAACTCATAACAGTCATAACGAACCTCGTGTGCTTAGCCGATAATATTATTATACATTTATTTATACATATTACATAGGTACTTCGGTATTATATCGTAAGTTGTCCATGGTATAGTCTTTGTTCACGCGTTTCTAGTGTTTGATCACCTACATAATAATATATTTTGAAATAAGTTCTTCATTATATTTTATCAATCAAGCGGGTGCATGTTGAAACAAGAATATATTGTTCTTTAATAATGAATATAGGTAATTAATTTACACTTACTCAATAATAGAATCACATACAGATATTAAATTCAAACTAGAATTAGTTATAAAATAGGCATAGTTAGACATACGTTTTACGTATTACGTTATTGAAGAATATAACTCATACCCTTGATTTTTTTAAATCGGCCCGTACCAAAAATAATTTCTGTACTCTCCACTTCGACACTTGAAATACTATATTATTATAATTGGTAGTAATATTATCTTTGATTGCATTATTAATCACACTGATATTATTATATTGTACATATGATATTATTCGATCACTACTAAAAATCCGTAGACACCAAGAAGATAATATAAACATAGAAGATAGTTACGGCGCACCTATTGTTATTAGGAAATTTTGTTTTTAATTTCCCATAAAAATATACACATTTGGCGTAGGTACAGTTTGGTACACGTCCAGTACATTTAATATTTTATTATTAAGACTTATGCCCAGTCGCATAAAAGATTGATTAACTTAGTGGTTCACTAAAATGTAATATAAGCCAACCATGGGACACTGAATCATGTTTAAGGAACCATAAGCCATCACTATTGATTCGTTAAATGTTTACTGTCTGTCTGTGCAACCCGGCTAAAGAATATTAAAGAATTTTATAAAAAATGTATCTAACTAATGAACGTTCAAACGTGTATGAAATTGCAAAAAAAAAACGTTGATTTAAAAGAAAATCCAAATTGAAAACTAAAAAAAAGAAATTAAAAATTAAAAAAACAGTTTAGTAAAACTGATTGTATTTTTTTTTTCAATTCCATTTTTTAGTTATTAATTATTCGAAAAACGTTTTCTATTCAAACTTTCATCAGCCATGGTGGAAATCGGTAAAATATTAAACAGACCTACATATTTTAACTAAATAAAGTATAGTATGGATGGGTTGGATTATGTAGACCCCGGCATTGTGAAAACAAAATTTTAGTTTTATATAGGTAATGGATACATTCTTTATAAAATATATATATATATATGTATACATGTTTTAAAATTATTCATAATTTTTTTTTACATACATCGTCTACAAATTTAATATTCTCAATAATAAATTGCTTATTTTAATTTATAATTGTTAATTGTTAATAAGTCTTAAAATTCTGAGTGAAGCTATGAATGTATTGGTTTTAAAATTAAATGTGTTTTAATTTTGTGTCTGATGTCACCTCGGTGCAGTAAAAATTCGTCAGTCTTCAACTTTGAGAGTGGTTTCAACAAAATCAATTTTGTATATAATAATATGTAAAAATTTGTTTCAAAATTTAATTAGACTGTAGAGCGTTCATCAAATATATTTAAATAATTATCAATTTCAAAATATTCCATCAGATTATGTGCTACTTATTTAAAGGAATTTGAAATTGTAGCCTTTTTTTAATTTTATTTCGAGTTAGATATGATGTTTATATATTATTATCATTATTATGTTGATGATTTTTTTTTTATTTAAACCGCTTACATATTTAATACAACGTTGCTTAAAGTTTTTCTTACCGGACTTAAAATATTTATTATCAAAATTACATAGTAGAAATAATATTATTTTTTTTAGGGTGTCAAGTTTTGATGACATATTTTGTTAAAATCACGACTATTCACAAATTATGCTGTAGTATTGTGTTTGTGGTTCACTATTATTATTCTTATTATTCCTTTTTTATTCCATACTAGTTAGCATTATTATTACTGAATGGTATCATGAAGTTTTATATAAAGAGTTGCAATTTACACACCACACCGACCTCGACGACTACATTTTAAATTATTGTATATTATACAACGCCGAGGTAAATTGATTCCGTTTTATTCAAATAACGGAGATTTATGATTTTCGTTAACGACATTATGAATTATTTATTACCTAGTAATTCGTGTTTCTTGTCTATAATTTGACATGTAATTTTATTTTACTTTGAATCCAATTGATGTAGGTAGAATAAATCTTTTAGAAGTCGTATCAGTAGTCAGTTGGTAAATCCACTATTAATCTACATTGGTATTTGGGAATCTTATTGGACTCTACCCAAACATTTTCACAGGAAACTTTTTTGGACGTCTCGTATTTCTGTTGCAAAAATGTGCTTTTAGTAGCGCAGTAATAAACGAATGAGTGACAGTCAAGTTTTATACTATGACAAGTTCTCCAACTATTTGTTTGTTTTCTCATCTGAAAAACGTTTATTCTTGAATGGAAATAAGAATTATACAATTCAAAAAAAGTGGTTTTATAACGCAACTGTTTTCAGTTTTCTGATGAAATTGTCATGCGAAAAAATACACATTTGCGTTTCATTTTACACAAAAATAAGTTGTTCCCCCGATTTCTGTGTTTATTTTGAAAAACTAAACATTTTCAACTGCGTACTTTTATATACAAGATAGTTTTTGAGAACTGAGTTATTCAAGATTTTTTTCAAATATAAATGAGCTCCGTAAAAAGATTTTTAATTTATTCACAAATAATTATTGAAAAAAGTAATTTTAATATACCAATTTTATCTGCAAATAAAGACAGCGACTTTAATAAAAATAATTGTGATTTAGTTATTTTAATTGGCAATATTATTATACTTAGTTTATTCAAAATAAAATAAAAACATCTACCTAACCCGAAATAATATTTAATTTCGCATGAAATATACGAACTTAATGTTAGTTGAACTTCCACGAGTAGGAACACGTGGTACATCGTATACAGAGTGGTGTTCCAAACATTATTACAACCATTTCACCATTTAATATTAATTTATTCGAATTTTAATTATTGTGATTCTGAAATAAAAGTTTTTTTTTTTTTACTGAATATACGTACTTAGATTTACAAATTAAAATTTAAGGGGTTTTATGTGGCCACACAAATTTTTTTTCTGTAAATAGTTTAGCAGATGATGTTTTTGAAAATTCGAAACCGGAATTCGAAGAGTCGCTTCTGAGTTATTAAACTCTATGTAGGACATAGGTACTAAAGATAATAGTTCTTAATAATGGTTAAACGTCAAATATAAAATAGCATATTATGCTCATTTTAGTATTGCTTATTATAATCCATTTTTTTAAATTTAAAATGCTAATATATTTTTCAAATCATAGTATAGTCCTATATATATGCAATTTAAACCTATTGTCATAGATTGTTAATCTATTGGTTTCAAAGTAAAATTATATTATGTATATCAATATTCAAAGAAAAAATACAGTACAAAGGAAATTATAATCAGTTACAGTAAATATAAATTTACAGTAAAAAGGAATGGGTTTCAGCTGAAAAAAATAAGTTTTTCGCTGTCACACAATTATTCTTGAATGGAGTAAAAAATTATCTAATTGCTAGTAAAATTAAAAATTCCAGAAACTGGAATTTGCATAAATGTATTAGGTACTTAAGAAAAACACGGGGATGAGCATGCTTGGCGAAAGACGAATATAAACCAACTTTAAACCTGGTTATAATGTAATACATATCCATATTATCAATAACTTACTTACTATTGTCGCAATAATTAATAATTACTGTAAATTAAAATATATAATTTTTCCGTTCAAACATAATTTTTTATTCTTTAAATTTACAGCAGTATAGCTAGAAGTACGTTTTAAGAACCTATTCAATATTTATGACATGACAATGTTATTGTGAAAGTATGTTTTTTTCATTTCGTAGAATCGTAGAATTTAATTCTAGACTTTTTGAAGTCAGCCATTTAGCTTTTAAATTGCGTATACGGTCGCTTCCACGAATCATGTGAAACTTTCAGATGAAACGTTATTTATCTCATCAATATTACAGATAAATTGGACTAAGTCTGATAAACAATTGATATTATTTATTATTTTCAAAATGTTTTGAAATACCTAATGACATTTATTGTTGATTTATTATTTACCATTGATAAAAACTAGCACATACTATGCCATTACTGGAAACGGTGAAAATGTTTTTGTTGTATTAGAAGAACAAAATGAAAAATAAGTAAATGCACAATATGCATACTTTAATACTTTACATATCGTGTGTAGCGTAAATGAGTGTGAATATTTATAACGGAGCAACGAAGGAAGAAATAGAAAAACTTGGGGAAAATTACGTGATATGTTGAATATTTTAAACCTAACCAAATGGTCGGGCATTCAATGATTGGTACTCACAAGTCATAAGTCGTAATAATCCATATTGATTGATTCAGGTTAAATTACAGGTGTCATGCTTCTAAAGTTACAGGTCTCTTAGTGTTCTGTAAAACCGTTGGACCGATTTCGCAGCCCACAGTGTTGTTGTAATAGTAGGATGTGTCAGCCCGCAAAGTCGACAGTATAGAAGTTCGGAATACGATCGAACGAAGTAATGTTATAGTAGCAAAAACGAAATCGACGAGGTGAATTTTGCAGTTTCCTATTATTTTCGCAATGTGGCGGAGTACAAATCAAAAACTATTTTCGCCTCGTTATAATAATCGGCTGGGTTCTATGACAATATTATATTATATTACCTACCGCTTTCGTCGAGTTCGAGGGAATGCACTAGCAGCGTTTCGAAACGTTTGGAACGTTTCCATCGCACGTAATAATATTGGAAAGGATAAAACGGGGTACGTTCATATATATTATCATAGAGGTGCCATAATCATCTCGTATTGAAAAATTAACCAAATGACAAGTTAAGAGTGTTTAATCCTCATGACTTGTTTCAAAATAAAAATATCAAAAAAAAAACCTACAAAGTGCCCCAGATAATATTATGTTTACCTTTAAATTTTAAAATATGTCAATTTAATGTAATATTAAAAACAACATATTAGGTAAATTGGAATTTCTTAATCGTTAAATTTACCTCGTTGTCATTGTAGGCAACACTATACCTTGTTTGGCTACTAAAATTATACATCTATACAAAGCTTTCGTTACAAATTATATTATTCCCTCACCGTCAATGTCGATATAATACTATTATAACTGCAATAACAGTTATTATAAATTGCTTAAATAAAAGATTCATGATAATCAACCATCTATATTAAGGTCATTCTTCTGTATTAAGTTGAAAATGAATTAATTTACGACATTAGTGGTAAGGCTATCGTATCTGTTTGAAAGTTACAATACTTTCATGTGTGATAAGACTGACCGAAAATACATGTTTATTTCACAATAACTATCGCGATCAGAATCATAATTTATAATCTATAAACTATTCAATCTAAAGTTCAAACGATTTATACTAAACGATATTTACTACAATGTTAATATGAAATTAAAATAATAATTGATATTATGTTGGTTTGTTGATCAATTGTTGGCTATTCGTTGATGAATATTGAACAAGACAAAAGCAAACACTACATAAACATGAAATCAACAAAAGCTTTCAACCACATTGAACGACGAATGAAGAGAACAAAAGTTAAACACTATAGTCACTATACGTATATACCCGATTTATGTGCACTGTGGATGATTCATCCAAAATTATCACTAAAAAGTAAAAGTTGTAAGCGTGGCTTTACATTGTCAGCTGTTATTTAGTTGACACGATGTTAATGTCAACACGGCATCAACGGCCAATTTATGATATCTAATAACAGTTAACATTTAAACGTTTGTAATCTCCTGGACATCCATACAAATTTTGAACAATAATTGTTAGTGCCAAATTATTTGTGCCGTCCTTCTTTGAAATTTGCTTGCAATTAAAATATGGGTACTTATTATTGTGTACATAAAGAATTTAATTTTAACGGTGTTATACTATTTTAATAGAAGAATGATAACTACTCAATACTCGGTAGCACGTTTATCTATGGACTATGATCTATAATCGATAACAATTTGTTCCATCTGTCTTTGAAATGTGCTTACAATTAAAATATACTATACCTATTATAATGTACATAAAGATATACATTCTGTAGTTATTATACCATTAAAATAGAAGAATGGTATATCTGGTAGAAGGTGTATCTATGATTTATATTCAATATTATAGCGTATAACTCGAATTCGTCCGGAAAAAAATTAACAATTAATATAAACACGGTGATATATTGACGAATTTCAGTTTTAAAGTACCTCAGTTCAGATATTATAGCTTTTGGTATATTTCCGAATGTGGTTCAATCTAATCTCTAAACTTTCCTTATATCTTTAAGAACAATCACTGAAATTTTGGTCAAAATCAGCCAAGTGGTTTTTGAGTCTATATACAACAAACATATTATAGGTGAATCATTTTATAAATAAACTCTCATTATTTGATTTAAGATATGATTTCTTTATCTTAGGCTAGACACGCGATGTTATTTTGATGTATACTTTTACCTCATCTGCCGAGTAACTAACGGCAATCATTTATATACAAAAAAGATGAGTAAGTGGGTACAGTTCTGCTGTACATTAGGTATCATGCGGGTCACTGTATGGTATAGTGTTAAATTTTAAATCAATAATATAATAATATTATCATTGTATACGAAAAACGATTCTGAGCGGAGACGGCCAGTACAAAATACCGAAAGTTCTCATTCTTTGTTTAAATATCAAATTTTATCCTAATTCGAGACAGATTTTTATAATTTTACTGTACATTTTTTGAAAATTTGAAAATTTATTGCTATTTAAATTTAAAAAAATTAAAAATGTGGCTTGGTTGTTGTATGAAAATCGTGACCATTTTCGACACGTATACCTAGTTAGAATTAGAAACATTAGTTTTACTAAAAAAAAAAAAATTTTATACATTAAAAATTCACTTCAAAAAAACTAAAAAATTTTAAATATCTATAAATAGGAACAATTTTCATTTGTTTTTGAATTACAACAAAATAAGAAAATCGTTCGATGTTAATTCGTTAATTTACGACCTTACAGTTGAATATCGAATGTCAAAAAAATTTGAACTTCAAACACTAAAAATTTAATTTGACTGTAAGGTAGAATTTTTTATGTTGACAGATACAAATAAAAAGAAAAAACACACTTCATTGCAAATTCAATACATCAATCGCTCCTTTCAGAATCTAAAAGCAATTAAGTTAATATTGAAGTGGTTGAAATTAAAGTTGGTTAGTTAAAAGTGTAATGCGGGAAGCTGATTGGTGGTTTTCCACTTATCCTCGATTTCGTCGAAGAAGTTTCGCGATCGTAGTTTGGGACAATCGCATAATATTAATTGATGCAATCAATTATAGAATGATATATATATATATGTATATCATGTATTTGTATATGTTTTGTTGTTTCATGCATAATATATAAAAAATATTACAATTAAAACTATTAACTAGGTTAAGCAAACAATCATACTATGTAACGGGTATAAAATACCAAAACAAATCTTACAATATTCAATAAGCTAAGTAACATCGTAGAAACATGCGTTCCAACAAATTATGTTAAGATAACCATTGTGTAATAAAATAACAATTAGTATAATTTTCAGCACAGCCAATAAGTACAATGTAACTAGGTTAAACTTAATATCGATATTACCGATAGTGCTTCGATAGTAAAATTGATATATAAGTAATATGTGGAGACAGAAAAAAGGTCAATGGGTGGTGATCGTGTGACTCGATCGCCACTGGACGTCAAAATGTTAATAAAAGTGCTTATTATAATTAATTTGTTTGTTTATTTGTGTGTACTTCTGTGATCGGCGTATAGGACAATATATTTTTATACCAGTCACCGAATCGGACACGTATTCGGTTATTTAATATAGAATGATATGAATTACCTAATACGATTTTTCGTTTACAATTACATCTTATCCTTGTACGTCTGTGAGAGCTTTAGACTTTAGCTCTTCACCGTTGACTTGGTATTAACCACCTCGTTAAAAGCTCTAACACATGAGTTATGTTTTTTTTTATAGTAGGATTATTATTTATTAGAAAATAATACTAGGCCTAACCTATTCTAACCTACTTTAGGTGTGGTATTCACGATTGTTGGGAAATATTTAGAGTGATCGATTAATAATTATATTTTTATATTTTTTATGATAATAATTATTGTGTCTATGTATGTAAATATTATGGTTATTATTTTTATTTTGTTATAACATATATATTGGACAATAAGAAGCAATAGAAGTCTGTATTTAAATTTTTTTTTGTAAACTGATGGTATTTGAAATCACAATAATATATTATTATCACAGTATTACACATAATTCTTTTAGGTACGGTCGATTATAGAGTATAGAGTTACATCAGACTCGACATCCTTACGTCGTATTTTGTGACCAACTGTATTATGAACGAGTTCAAACACGCTTTCTTTCCGTCTTAACAGTTTAACACAACGTTGTCTTGACTCTTGGACCTCAGTACTTAGCTATATATTATATATATATATTGTTAAATTATGTATCGACACAATGCCTGTCAAAGTATTTGGTCATCAAATAAATAAATAATTTATAATATTTTATACGATGTCAGAAGTGTTTACTTATAGGTACCTAATACAGTAATACCTATACGTCCTACACTATATTATATTTAACCACATACTATCGTTCATTTTTACTAATAGTACTATAATATAGATTGTATGCTTAAATTATTATTGTAGGTCATCTAATTAAAGATTATCTATGGACTATAATACAAAGTTATTTTTCTACCAATATTGTTTGAATGAAATTCATATTTTGGCTGTTTATTCTTCAATTGCATTTAGTATTGCGGACATCATAGTATACGAGATTAGCATTACCTACAAACAAACGTAAACCGTTTAACGACAGTTAAATTATCTACAAACAAAAAAACATTGTTGAATGTATAGTCAACAAATTAAGTATTTATTTATTTTTTTTTTTAATAATATTTTAATAGATCTATCATATCCACAAGTAATATTGTTTACACCCATCGTTTTAAAAAATGATATTTCATAATATAATTTATTTATTCTATGTATTTTCATAGATATCATATACACATTTTATTTCTAGCTAAATCCATTACATATATCCTTGGCGCTGCATTGAATTATTCGTCTTCTTGTGGCCGGGAGGAGGGGATTTCCTTTTGGTCCAAAAATTCTGCTTAAAAGACCTACAAGAAATTATTATTTATAGGTAGTTTATTACGTCATTTTAGTGAAAATGCATAACCTTCACCAACCTAACGCATTAGGAGCTTAAATTGTTGATTTGTTTTATTTCATAATTTTAATTGAAATTAGTAATATTTTTACGAGAATAATTCAATTTTATAAAATTAGTTGTTTTTAATAGTAATATGTTGCTTACATTGTTATAACTTATAAAGGTAATTTATATAATATATTATCATAATTATTAATATTTATAATCTTCATTTTGTATACATTTATATAAAACTAAAATCATAATACATAAGTTAAAAATAAATTTTTAATAAAATTACGCTTTTGGTATGTATTAAAAAAAAAAACCAGAAATATTGGTTTGGAATAAGTATGCACTGTGGTACCTATCATTAGAAACGAGGTGGAACTACCCGTATTAACTAATTAAGGGGTGGTATAGGATTTAATAAAAACATTTATGTTATTTTTATGAAATCGTATACACTGTTTTTGCGCTGATTTAAAAATCGTACGTATCATATATTATTTCTATTAAAAAAATAAGAAAAGATTTAAAATGGTTTCCAAATTTGTCATTTTTGATGAAGTAAAAAATATATAAAATAATAATTATTTACTTCTAATGCTTTGTCGACCGATAAAGCTTACACACGCAACGCGCTCGTTAGCGCTATCGCAACATCCATGCCTACCTTTCAATATTAATTGATCATTAAAAGTTAGTGTTTTAAATTTATATAAAAATCGAATATGCCTCGTAGTAATACTAAAACTACGCAATATTTATCTTCATCGTCGTTACCTTCGTCGTCTCTTAAAGTCTTCAACAAAAAATCTAAAATCTTCGTCTCTCCAAACGTATACTGCTGCACTCTCAGTGAATTCAGACTCGCCAACCGAAGTCTTCAGCCCTCCTCCGGTTCCAGTTCCACCTTTCACCTACTATCCAAGGTGAGATTGCAGTCGACCCAATATGTCCGGTGAAACTTTCTCCATATGAGGAAACTCATAAGTCACCTCCAATATTCATCAAAAAAATGTCCAACCTAAATGGGTTAAATAGTGACCTTATCCTTATCGTGGATTCAGATGGGTTCAGCCTATCTTCATCTAAAGACTTTTTAATAATGACAACTCCAAAATCCAAATATCACAAGCAAATTTTATCTCAAAGAGCCCGAACTATCTTTTCACATATTTTCACAACGCCATTCACGTCTAATTATAGCGATCATTCGCTATTTTCATCATTGAACTCCCTTAGAAGATATTGAAACGTCCTTAACGGAACTAGGTTTCTTCGTTCTTAGTGTTGTTAATATTTTTAATATGACCAAAAATCAGTCGATGTCATTTTTTACTATTGAGACTGTTATCATCGAATCTAATAGAAATCGTCTCAACTATGATATCGCAATTTATTTATAATTTAAATTCTTTAATTGGTCCACTAATTCCCCTCCTAACCGAGGTTTTACATAAACAGTTATCTCCATAGCTGATATTTCTCTCATCATATCCAATTATTCATTATATTATATTTATATATTTTCAATTTTGTTATTGTGCAAACAATATTAATCTTATTATTTTAAACTTGCTATCATGTAAGCTATTTAAAAGTTGTTATATAATTATATCCACCTATATATTATGTATATTTTATTTATTGTCCAGCTTAAATAATTTTATATATAATTATGAAAAAAAAATATTTACTTCAATGTTTATCCCCAAAGCGCACTGGTAAATATATATGCAAATATTGGTATTTCTTACCACGATTTCAATGTAATTGAAACTACAATAATAAATATAGAACTGGATAGTTATCATGATAAGCTCAAAGATTAATCTCAAAACTGGTCCAAATGTGATTGGCTCACCCATAAAGTACGACTAAATCAGAAACAAAATGCAATTTCATCATAAAAAATTATTTTGGTTTTGCAGTTATTATAATATTATATTGTGTAAGTAGGTAGTCGAACAATCATGCATATAAAAAAAATTCAATAAGTACTCCCAAGTTCGATGAGCAATGAGCATGAGTATCTATCGTACTATTGAATTCAAACATCTGACTACTTGGGTTATGATCATAGACTCAATGATTTCAAAAAACACACCGTATTTCCTATAAGCACATAATATTATTGTTACGTATATTACACGTTTAGCAAAATACGAAGTCAAAAAGATATTAAATTGTGTACACAGATAAGAGTGAAACTAAAATGTTAAAACAATAATAATAACATATAATATATTATACGAGTAGGTGTATGTATGTGTATGTATATACTTTATATATATATATATCATATATGTTGAACTTAACAGTCCGAATTCGCAATTATTATTACTGTATTATACTAACCATCGCTCATAAGCTTTCAACAGATGGATAGGCACTAGGCTATCTGTATGGTATGATATATTGTGATAACTGTTAGCTGTGGTGTACTGGTGTTGGAGGAGATACAGTGGGCCACCCTGGTACACGTAACACGTTATGCAATAATTTTACATATTTATGCATTAACTATCATACCAATAATAGGAACTATATACTTCTACCTATTATTATTACAGTCTTTTTTTTTTTTTTTTTATTAAACATAAAAATTGCGGCAGCTCTGACAATTAGTCTGACAGTACATGTTATAAAATAATATTAGGGTATTTAAAAATACATGCATACAGACTTAAACTTAAAATTAGAAAGGTTTAAATTTAATTTAACATAAATAAGTTTACAATTGAAGTAAGTTCCGGACTGAGAATTTCGTGAAGATGTGTGGAGCAGAGGGTTTCCTCTCGATATTTTTGGTGATTTCTGTATTCGGTTAGGATGTGATTCGTAGTTAGTTGGACAGTGGACACCACAGATAGAGCATTCATTTGAGTGGGTCGTCTCTGGTCATTAGATGGCGACGGATTAGTGAGGTGTTGCCTATTCTGAGACGATTTATAATTGTTTCTTGTCTTTTGGAGAAACCTGACGGTGGAGACCACGGGAGTATTGACATTTTGATTTCGTTAAGTATAGTCGTCTATTTTGACCAAATTATAGCCTTTCACAATGACACAATCTCAGCACTTCGACGTCCGTTTATTTTGAGATTTTTTCACGTTTTTATCGAATCGATTCAACACTCGGGTGGTTTATGAAAAGTATATAATGTTTAAGTATGAACATCATGTTGGAGGTTAGGTTAGTCTCGCGGACTTACTAAATTATTTCTTAAAATTCTCATTTCATTATATTTTGAGTATCTTTTATGAGAACGATTAATTCTTCGTAATAATCTAAAGAACCCATATCAACGCCATCGCTCTTTCCACCATTGCGACTAATTCATAAATTATTAGGTTCATATAAATTATAATATATAATTTAGTCTAGGTGTTTATTTTAAAACGTTTTTTAATGACGGATTGACGGGCTTTAAAATCCAGAAAAGTTAAAAATTAACTAACTAATTAACTTAATTATTAAGTATTATTAATTATTATTTAAACTATAATATTTCCATTTCAGTTTACAGTTCTTGTAAATATTCACTATTATTTCTAGTTTTAGATTACGTAATTGCTTCCATTAAAATTTAAAAATTAGGTACCTGTATCACGATGACTATTATTACATAATATTTAGGTATATTTATATTGACGCATATCGCGTAACATTATATTTTAGATTTTGAGTGGAGTAATGAATGTATTGGGTTTCACAGTGTATTTTAAAAAAATATATTTTTTTTCATCGGTTAGGATTTCGATCGTGAAAATTTTCATTTAATTAGGTAAATAATTTCACGTAAAGAATAGTCTAACATACTACAATAACTGACCAACTTGGAGCTCGAAAGTAATATGCATTCATGGTATTTTACTCACAGTGTCAATGGTCTGAATTGAGTTATAGTGCGCTTTCCCGTCTGTTCAGGGGTACGACTTTATACTTACTGTTTAAAAGTCGAACCATTTTTCATACCTGCCTGTATTTTTCCTATAAAACTTGCATCGTATTTCTAATTTAATATTCTTTTTTACGCTGAATTCTCGGACGTACGTGCGTGCATGCGTTCCTTCAGCACCTAGGTACGTACCTACTTATATCGCATGTGTAGGAATATATTTTATAACATGTCAATTATTATCGATGGACGAATGTTATACCCAATAGTTAGTGTTATAACCATAAGCGTGGTTTGTAGATCGTCTTGCATTAATTTATAATTTTCTTGATGTTTTACAGTGGTTTTTCTTTGAAACACGTGTCGGATTTGACCTACTTTGCATGATAGATAATATATTTTTTATGAGTATTGAATCATAAGTAGTAGGTATACAGTAATAATAAACAACTTTAATTTTAGTACATGGTATAATGCTATGTTTCTTAAAATAGGTACATTTTATAATGACAGTAAATTTGCGTTCTTACGTTTCACTATTATAAAAACTTATGAGGAATTTTCTATTACGTTTTCAAATCTTAGATACCTATAAATACAAATATTTTTATTCATATATTTTAAGAAAAAAAAACTAAAAAAACTTTAGTTTTCGAGTTTTTCGACCAAGCAAACAATTTTTTATCAACACCAGTTTAAAAATAACTAATAAAAACAAAATTTTCGTATGCCTATTAATAGCTCAAAAAACTAATATAAACAGTAAAAATTTCATGTATCTACGGTTATTTTTTTAGAGTTCCGCCGAAATCAAAATTAATTTTCTCGAAAACTGATTTGGCGTAATAAGTCCCGTTTTTCCTTAATTTTTTTTTTTTTGTCTTTCCCGGTGGTTTTGAAAACTTTTAGGAATTCAAACAAAGGCATTTTTACCTCTTGAATGTATGACAACTAGATTCACTTTCCCACCGGAAAAGATACTGAAGTTGAAAATCGAAGCATTATTCCAACTACTTTAAGTGTACACAGACACAAAAACTAAAAATATAGTAACACATCATTGTAAAATCAATACATTCGTCGCTCTGCAGGTTAAATACTAATTTCTACTATAACTATTATAATCTATAACCAATGTTAACTACTTATAAACAAAAGTAATTTTTCAATTCCAATCGTGAATCTCAAAATCTTTGAGTGAGCACATTTTTAAAATGTGAATTTTTTGAAATCCTCAGTGCACCCCTACATGATGAAGGTATCATGATAATTATTTCAAGTTTTATTTACCTGTCATAGATTAGGCTATATATACGTTGATCAGTCAGTCAGGATACGTTCAGTTCGATTATATAATATTATATAGATTAGCTTATTAACCATTAGTATCATCTGTATTTTAAATTAATATAATACACATTATTGTGCAGCCGTGTAGGTACCGGTACCTACATAAACAGAATAGTACATTGTTTAGGTATTATATACCATTATAACAGAAGAGTAGTATAACCTGTATTATGTTATATGATCTATTGATCTATAATCGAAACCGTATAGGTGGCTAAGTACTTACTTGAATGTATGTATGTGCAGTATCACGGTTACTTACTGTTTTATTTTTATATTAGATGATGGTCGGCAGTAATATTGTGACCGTTGAATTTTAAACTACAAGCATGATTATAGCATAATTTACACTATAAAGTTACTAACAATATGTACAGTAAAGTACCTACCAACTAAAGTCTTAAGTAACTTTGAGAAGGTGATTATTGGTTATACACTTATGCATAATAATATTATATACTATATTTATTGTATTGAAGTATAAAATCTAAGTTTTTCCCTCAAAAATGTTTATTACGTCATAGTTTCTCAGAATTAATGAAAAAAATAGGTACAACATAAAATCAGAATTATATCCAGAAAATAATATATTTCGTTTTGTACAGAACTATAGTCAAAATCAAATAATTTCTTTAATGTAAGTACCTATGTGGTTTTAACTTATACATTCAATGTTAGTATTAGATACGGTGAAGCTTAAGATTTTATGCATATTGTATAGATTGAGTGAAAAGGAGTGGATAGGTGTTAAGAGTGCTTTTATATTTTTTTGTTTTATATACCAACTACAGTATTATTTCTACAATTTGTGAATCATAAAACTATAATTGTTATTCATTAATAGTAAATAAAACGTTATTCAGGATGAAACTTTTTATTATAATATTAAATGTCAAACATATTATTTTAATCGCGAAAATATATTTAAGAATAGTATATGTCCTTAAAATTTAAAAAATATCATAATATAAATATATAATACCAATTACCAAGACGAGATTTTTCCCGATTCACAAATAAAAAAAATCATTCATCGTATACGGTATACCTATACTGCTTTTACTTTTTAACGTCATCAAAATAACGATTATTTTTTGTTGTGTTTTGGGATTCACGGGATTACGTGTTTTAAGTGGTATTATATTATAAAGAGATGAAATTTCTGTTATTTCGATTAACTCATAAAGTTCGATTGGTTATTTTACTAAATGGAACTGTAATCCCTCTATAATACATGAACGTGACTCGTGTAATGTGTAAATACTAAATACAAATGCCTAAAATATATAACAGATAATAAAGTACGTTACATCGCGCATCGTTACTTAATACCGTAACAATATTTTGTATTACAATGAAAATCTTTATCTATATTTATGATGAACTCACTTTTTACAGGTCATATTAAAAGGACGCTACACCCGCATGGTGTAGTCTCCGTCTTACAAATGTAAAACTTTGCAAAAACTGTTTTGCGCGGGTGAAAACCACTCTGACTGTAGTCCAAGCTAAGCAACCAAATGTTCACTCTATAAAGAGGAGGACATTTACTGTGCAATGTGGTTTTTATTTCTTCGATATCAAACTAAAAATAAGTTATTCAAGTTTGAAAAACTCAAAATTTTCAGACTTGTCTAACTTTTTTTTGCATAATATGTAGGTTCTTCTTAATATATTTTCAGTTTAAAACAAAAAAGACTAAATTGTACCTACATACAATATGTGTTATAAGGAATTTTGTATTATTAATAAAAATATATATATCAGTACTTGAGTAAAATAATCTCTAAAAAAATAAATACACGTATAACTATAATATACAATAAGTACACATTTTCAGCCGTATAACAGTATATTAAGTAATAATCATATTAGAAAACAAGTGTTTTCACTCGATGTAAAAATATGTACATCTACAAAACATGTATATTTAAATTATGAAATAAACACGTCATAATCATTCAAGTGTAAAGAGTTTAATATGTTTGCTATTAGGTATTATTGTTACTATTTTAATTAAATGTAATTTAAGATAGTAATTGTATTGATCATTTATATGTCTACACAACAGGTGCCATATAATAACATACATAATAATATATTATGTTAAATTATTTCTTAAGATGATTTTTGTACGATTACTTACATAATTGATTATTCGTCAAGATACGAATTTCGTGATAATCATATCGTTGTCACTGTCAATACATTCATATATATATATATATAATACATGTATAATAATAATTTATAATCATTTAATGTATTAACATTAATCAGCAGCAATAAACATTAAAATGTTATTTAAAAAATATTAAATTGGTTATTATAAAATATGGATGTGCTGATGTGTTCTCTTGAGTGAGGAACTTTTATCCTTAAAATCAGCTGGTCTTGTGGTTCGCACAGTTTGCTTGTATTTTCATATAATATTTTCACGGGACTCTTCGTTGTATGCGTAATATTATACATCCTTTCCGTGGAAAACATTTTCATTATTCCGTATTCCGTAACCACGATATTATTCCGTTGCACGATGTTGATTAACAACGGTCTTGAGATTTTTTGTTGACTTCTGTTGACTTTTGTTGTCGAGTTTAAATTGCAGCAACACAAAATCCACCGAACAACTCTGAAGTTTTCGTGAAACCTCTATTATAATATTATAATGTTGCGTGTTATTATTTTAGTTGTTTAATAAAACGAAACGCAATTGATAAAATATTAAATAAATAAGACTAATGTTTTTTTTTAAAAGGTTTTTTTTTTTTACTAGGTTATCGCGCATTCTTATTTTAATTAGAAACGGCGTGAGACGTGCGAGGGTACGGGACGAAATTAGGGTAATGTAATATTATATGCTCGTGCGTTCAAACATAATTGTATAGATGCTACAGTCTATTTAAGCTGCAGTATTTTTAATCACTAAAATGGTATGAATAGCTGATACTATTATATTATAGTCATTATTGGAATCGCTCTAATAATTTGATGATAAACACTGTATCCATTTGGATGAGCTTTTCTATACGAAATCGCGTTATAGTAATATTATCAGGTCCCAAAAGTGGAACGAAACAAAATGATTGCTTCTAGTGTTACCAAAAAAAGAAAAAAAGAAGCACGGAAGTAAAACAAAAAATAATAATAATAATAATAATACCAACCTCAAATGTTAAACTACCAAGAAAAGGAATAAAAACAAAAACGCTATAGTTTTTATTACGCCGGTAAAATCGTCATAAATCTGGTCTGCTCTGGGGGGCCTTAAATTCCTTCTTTCTTCAGTGTAACCGCCGCCGCCGTGGTATCCTTTTAACAAATATTTATCGTAGGTCCCTAACACCGAATGCGCTCCCTCCCGGTTATATCTCATCCTCGAAAACCGTTGCCATTCAATTTATAAATTATCTACCGATTCAAAATATAACGATGGTATAATAAAATTTAAACGCAATCTATTTTAACAGCCGTGACATTAGACACGGTGGCGTTTTTCTGCGGATAATTTAGTGATGAGTTGTTTATTGTGATACATATTATATAAACTGATAATAACCTCTTAAGTATGATGATTTAATTATAATTGTCGATCGCGTAACTTTCTGCAAAATTCGTAAATTATGTAGACGATAGATATTTTGGTACATAGGTACATACTATTATTATTATTATTATTATTATTATTATTGACGCATATTATTATACGTAGAGAATCGTGATTTCTATCCAAAAATCGCATTTATTTCCATTTTGAGTTTCCCGACGATTTTATATAAATTATTACCGCCGTTAATAATGGCTTCAGTCAATTTAATACTGGTACTCAAAGAAGTACATCAATATTGACCTCTCTTTAAGGGCATTTTCATTAACGAAATAACATCAAAATGTTATATTATGTACTAATGATAATGTCCAGAGTTCTATTTGTTTTATGAAAATAATTTATAACTTGGCACTGCAGTACCTATGTTTATTTGGTCACATATATATTATTATATATTAGAGTACATCTAAACCTCCCGATTACAGGGTGATTCACCTAGCATGTTCTCTTCCATTATTTCGCTTGATAATACATTTATTCAAATTCTAAATTTAGGAACTTTACACTAAAATAGGGAACATATTTTTAAATTATTGATATTTTTTGTGCTACTCAAAGAGTGTCTTGTGGCGATGATACATGTTTTACAAATGAGAACACCCTTTTTTTTACTGAAAAATTATCAGTAGATAATTTTCTTAAACATTTTTATACATCTAATTAAAAACTCGAAGGAATAGTATATAATATGAGTTATACAATTACCTACTCTAAGGATATCAGTCTTTAAAGATGGCCTTACAGAAATTTTAAATATATAAAATAGATGTTGTTTTAGATCTAATATACTTGGACCATTTTTACAAATTATAAATGTTGATAGATAAATGATAATTACTAAAATCTTCAAATCGTTATATCACCTGTATCTTCCAAACTCATTATCATAGACCTACAACCCAAAGTACACAAAATTGTATGACTCAAAAACTACTCGCTAAATTTTGATTTGTACCAATACGTCAGAATATTCAAACAAATTAACTGCTCGATAATGTACAGTATAAAAGGGAAGTTCTCATTAGAATATTAGAAGTTTGAATCTCCACAGGGCACTCCTAGAAGTACAAACAAATATCAAGAATTCAAAAATATGGTCCTCATAAGTTATGAGTAAGTACTTATATAAAAAAAAATTGCAAAAGTAAGATTTTCAATAACTGCATATTTGAAGGGAAAATGGGGGTTGCACGCTTGGTAAATTGCCCTGTATAGTAAAAAAATCGAGAAATCAAAAACAAATTTTATGTAATGGGAATATTGTTTTCATTATTGTTGAATTAACTGTAAGAATAATAAATTAAAATCCTTACGGCTATAAATATTATAATCCACGATGCACACTCGAAATTCATCATCCTTAGCGATTCACTGAGTACGGTAAAAAGTCTTCAAAACCAATCCAACCCCGGCGATATTGCATTTAAAATCCAGAACAATCTCAACAAAGCTTCCGATTTAAGTAATCATATCATTATCATATGGATACCCGGACATTCGGGCGTATAACTATAGGTAATGAAATAGCCGACGAACAAGCCTCAATAGCCATTGACAGTAACGAATCCTTCCTAATAAACCAAATGACATACGATGACTCGAAAAAAATTCAAAAACGAATATACTAAAAATAAATGACAAAGAATTTGGAACATTCAAAACACTAAATTAAATGACATCTCAATAATTATTATATCTTACACTTAATAGCTGATTGTTTAATGTACAACCAAGAACGGGCTGAGCTTAGGATACCTCACAACCTAGACACCGCATTCGGACCCAATTATGAAAAAAACCTAGACATAATCAATTTTATGAAACAAACGAATTGTCCAATCTTATATTAAAAAAATATGTAACCTAATTATATAACTTATCTTTATATTTAATCACACCAATTCATAGTCTTCTTGTAACTAACGGCCTTTGTTGTTGATGTTAATATTTTTTAGAGATCAATAAAAAAATTTAAACAAGTGAAAGAAATATTGATTATATTATATTATATTTTTTCATAAGTCCGGCATGGTTTTAAATCATAGACACTATAGCCATGATTAACAAACAAAATACTTTTGTTTGTTCCGTTTTACCGGCTTAATGGAATGTTAAATTTGACAATTTTAAAATATATAATGGATAATAGTATTCTGTGAAAATAGTATATTATGCACAGTTATTGGAATTTACATTTCTCTTTTTTTTACCATAAAACTGACTTTTGAAAATATATAATATAATAATAATAATAATCTGAATCCAACATAACATATTTATTACAATTATTATTTTTTTTTTTCAATTGATCGTGAAACCCGGCAACTAAGGCCATTAGCTGTTTGTTTTTTGGTTTGTTGGGGGAAAACTGTAGATTTTTAAGTGTTTTTTTGGTTTGGCAGATTTTTTAGTGGGTATCTGCTATGCCCGGGTGGGGGATGGCAGCACTTCTCTCCGGACACCATGACTTGCCCGAAGAAAAATTCCACCCGCGGCCGGGTTCGAACCGGCGCCGGTGTGCGTCACAACCGACGCCTTGATCCACTCTAACCCTTTTAAATTTATTATATGCATGCAATATTGCTGAAGACGAAGAAACCAGTGGCTATTAGTTGAACATACACAATACAATAATATACTGTGTATAGGTTATCTATTTTAACTACAACAGTACTGCGTTACATATTAATATTGTAAACAATTCTGTAGGTATACACTTTATTTTAAATAATTCGAGTGCGACAATAAAATTAATGCTGAAATGCATACATATATCTCGATCATATATATATTACTATTATATTATTATGTTGTTAGTTAAATATTATATTTAATTAATCGGCAAATGTAAATCGTTTTTTCCCTAAGCACACCAACGCAGTGCATCTATAGTTTCTGAGTTCAGAGTTGCTTGTATTTACAAGCTTTAGTTATAATAATAATAATTAAAGTGGTCCTGAAATCGGAATTTCATGATATTATAATCCATTATACAGTGATCCACTTGTAACCTACTGTACAGCAGAGTGACTTCCACTTGCCCATCTTTCACTTATAAAGTACATGGTTTTTTAATATTAAAACTAATACATTAGTAATAATACGATTTTTTCTCGAAAAAACTTTCTTTTGGGATATTGAAAATGATTATATGATATCAACAAAAAATAAATATTGATGGTTCTATGAAAAGATTCTTTTTGTGGTTTATCTGTAGTTTTTGAGTAAATTTCAATAGGTGGTACAGATGATTAAAATGTATAGCTTTGAAAAATTAATCTTTAAAAATGATTTAGTAGTTTGGGAAACCAAACCATATTTCATTATTTATATAAATTATTTAATGCATTTAAAAATGATCCTAAAATAGTACCTATTTGTGATTGACGAGCACTTATTCAACATTTACGAGATATTTAGAGTGTTTATAAAATATAAATGCTAAGACAACCTTTTTTTTAGAAAATAACCATATTTGGTTTCTATTGTACAGAAATATTTTTTTTACAAACTGGGTTTCGTGGGAAACCTTTCCGTAATAATTACAACTAATCACTAAATACCAATCATATCCGTACTTGAGGTGTATAATAATACTAGCTGATCCCGTGCACTTCGTTACCCGTTAAATGTACAAACTTTTATATGACTCAAACTTTGTTTAATGCGTCAATTAATATTCGGTGTATGATGTTCTAGATTCATATTAAATTTTCTGTTTCCCGGAATAAAAATTCTGATTCGCAGCAGTATATTATCAGGTAGGCAATCTACCTAACCTATAACCTGCGGTAGATCGCGGACCCAGTGCTGTTTGTACGTAAGTGTATGAATTAACTCTAAAGTATCAAAGTTATACCCAACTTGTCAATTTTACTTGGTACAACTTTAAAAAATTAAGAAGTAAAAAAGTAAATTCTACCCCTTTTAAAAAGTAAATTTTTAACCTGTTTAAAAACTAATTTTTATTTAACACTTTTAAAAATAACTTTTTTTCAAAATAATCATTTTAAAAAATAAGCCTTTTAAAATGTAACCTTTTTCCAAAAATCTACAGCTTTATATATTAAGTATAGATATAATATTGAATTTCCCAACGTTCAAACTATATCAGATTTTTAAAATGTACCTATATTTAAGATAAATCAAATAATTAACTTTTATTAAATATTATAATATATAGTTCACACAATGTTAATACAAAATCTCTATAATAAAAATACATAATTTAAGTAGTAAGTTATGAATATATTAAAAACAATTAGTAACAATTAGAAACAACTTAAATAGTTAACATTTTCTGCAGATGACTTCGGGACATATAGGGCAATGAATACCAAGGTGTAATGTGCAAATATATTTTTATTTTCCGTAAAATAATATTTTACTCAAAAAATCAACATTTTTTTTTTTTATCTTAATGTGTTGTTTAAAGTTTTTTGATATAAAATATAAATAATGAAAATAAATGTTTAAACTTCATTTTCTTACGTTCCAACGTTGTGTTCGTAAGTTTAAAATATATACTTAACATTTTGCTTCTTGAGTCCTCTTAATAATTACCCAAAACCTTGCACAGTTTCTGGATTATCCAATATACAGTCTTATCGTGTTAACATATTATAATATACAAAATATCTTTCATTCATGAATTATTAGTATTATAAGGAAGTAGCAATAAATCTAATTATTTAAATAGTATCAAACAGCAGTATATTTAGTAGTTTGCCGCACTGAGATAACCTACTGGTTTCAAAAAACCGTAGACTTTATGTTAATGCTTTGCCAAAAATACTTTAACTTATCACATTGCACGTGTGATATCGACCCTAAAACCTAATCTAATGTTCTATTTCATTCTTATTTTAGTAATATTATAATGTAAAAGCCTTGCAACTATTAAAAAGGCCAGTTGGACTTGTAAATCAAGTAATCACTATTAAATACATTAAATCATCAGAATATTATCATAGTTTATCTAATAGTTTTAGAAATAATGATCTAGTTGTTGGATAATACAATTATTATTACTTTACATTTAACTATTTAAGTATATATTATGTATTTGTGAAAAATATATTAAATATTTTTAATATGTAAGAATATTTCAACTATTAATAATTTTAATCATAATATTATATTCGTATTGTAAACGTACTTTAATAACTCTATATAAAGTATAGAAATACTATTTTTTCTGTAGATTAAATTAAATAGAATAATATATGTTTTATTATTTATAAAATTAATGTTAATTTATGCTTCAGTGATAAAATAGTCTTAATAAAAGCCAAAACGTTGTGAATCGATTTATTCATAATTTTATATAACTAATATACTATTTTATTGACAATATAAATAATACCTACGTCCTACAGTACCTACTTATATAATATATTTTTAAATTAATCACATCTTTAAACTAAGTACCTACCTAAAATAAAAAACTTTGTAATTTTTTACATATAATAATATGTTATGTAATATTTAAATGTTAAACTTATATACTTAAAGTGTTCTATGTGTTTTTTTCAAAATAAATGGAAAAAGTAATCAAATTTTAAAAATGTATAAATATGGTGGTCTAAGATTATAATAAAATATATTATTAACATAATATTTACAGAAATCAAGCGCATAAAAAAAATTGTATGTAGGTAAGAATGGTAAAAATATAGTGCCACATATAATATTGTATTAGAATTTATACGGGAGCACGAAGCTGAGCCGATAACCAATTGGCCGACATATTAATTCGTATTAAATAATAATTCTAATTTATTCCATTTATATTTTTATAATTTTTTTTTTTTTATTAGGGTTGAGGCTTCAACTACTAGGTTATTAGCCTGTGGTACTGTAAGGGAGGGTACTGTAGATTTGTTTACACGTGTGTGATTGTTTTTGGCAGCATTTTTAATTTGGGCACCCGTAGATATCTGCCATGCCCGGGTGGGGGATGGCGGCACTTGTTCTCCGGACACCGTGCCTTGCCCGAAGAAAAATGCCATCCGCGACTGAGGTTTATAGTTGTATATCATTGTAAGTCGTACCTTTTGAAAAATCTATGAAGGTCTTATTAAATTTATCATTTATAATATTATTATTTAAACGTTTCTTACGAGTGGCATAAGATTTCAGATGTTCTCAAAATTTTGCAGGTTTATCCGATAGTATTAATTCAGTTTTACCTATAATACCGGATTTAACCATATTATGAAATATAAATTCAATATATATCTACAAAGAATTTGAAATGAATATTTATTATAGTTGAATAGTACTAACCTAATAGAATCTGCTGTCCTTCTTTTCATTTCTGAAACAATATGTAAACCGCCAATATGATTCGCTCCAATAATTTAAGTCTCCCGTCGTTTGTGATATGGATGAACTAAAGATCCCATTCCTTGTATTGAGTTTGAGGTATGTCTAGAATAAATTTATTGTTATGGCTTACTAACCGAAATTCTGGTGGAAATAAGGGTGCAGACCAATAAGGCACTGTTCCGTTTCTAAGTGTTCGACGAATTTTTTCATTCATATAAGTCTCATCAAACCATTTATAAATATCGATTGGTATATACCTACCGTTCTGTTTAATTAAACGCAGTAAATATTTAATTTGGTGGTAAAAATGCTAATGCCAGAATATAGTGTAATAAATATTGTAAGCTAGCATTTTCATCGATACTATATTATAGTCAGTAGCTATCCACACGACATTAAATTTCCCTCTAAACGTTGTGTGCCAAATGAAAACAATCAAATTGTTTAACATTTCCAGGAAGGGGTGGATCCAGACCAAGATAACGAGGGGGGGGGGGGTGATTTTTAAAGGGCACACATGATATTGAAAAAATTAAAATATTAATTTTGATGTGGGTAGTCTGTTTTTAAGTATTTATCCATGTACATACATATTATTATGTTATAATATTTCACAGTCTCGTACAGAACAAAAAAATATTAAATAGCCACCGACTTACCAATAGTGGTGTCACGGTAATACGTTATCAGTTATAACGTTTCGGAAACACCGACCCTGTCAGAACTGCAGTCACTGCAATCTCGTTACAACCACAAAACACGGTTACTAATATTTATCATCAAGACAGTAGTGATGGTATACCACCACAATAATAAATATAAGTGATAGCACATTACCGGCATAAGTTTGGTAGTTTAAGATTTCCCTATTTACCCTTGAAGTAATTACGTCAAAAACTAAAGTCTGGGACGGTAAGCACCTGTCTCTAGGAAATATTATAATATTATGTATTGCACTAACTGATGTTTTTTTCTAAATCAGTAATTATACATCGTGTTGGATAAAATTAAGTTCGCGACCTATTGTGTATAATAAATAACTAAAAAATAAAAAAAAAAAATTTTAAAAACACACTTTTCCATAAAAACATTTAAAAAAAAATTTTAAAAATTGCACTAAAAAGACAAAAATAATTCTCTGTACTTAAAAATAATGAAAAATTTATTGATGAAAAATTTAAAAGTGTGTGGTGCTCATACACTTGACATATATTCCCAGTCACTATCTTATAAACATGATTGAACAAAGAAGTGTATGTGAGACTTTCCTTGGCTTTTAAATTTTTCATCAGTAAATTTTTCATTATTTTGCTCTTATACTTGACATATACTGCCAGTCACTATCTTATAAACAGGATTGAACAAAGAAGTGTATGTAAGACTTAGCTCGGCTTTTAATGTTTTGTATGATGCACCACACACTTTTAAATTTTTCATCAATAAATTTTTCATTATTTTTAAGTACAGAGAATTATTTTTGTCTTTTTAGTGCAATTTTTAAAATTTTTTTTTAAATGTTTTTATGGAAAAGTGTGTTTTTAAAATTTTTTTTTTTATTTTTTATTTTCTACTTTTTAGTTGAAAGTAAATATTTTTATTAAACGTTTAAGAAATATGTTATCCGGTGTTTTCGGTACCTATATCAGAATACCGGTATAATGTTATTTGGTAATAATTACCGTTGTTACCATAGATATTATAATAATGGATAGGACACGCCTATACTTGCTTCGTAAGAGGTTGCGGTTTTTTTTTGGGGAAGAGAGAAAGTTCAATATCTGCGAGAGATATTACGGCGACGTCGTGGGGACAATCCTTTTTTTTTTTTTTGGTCCATGTCCCAAAATGACAACGGATTATTGTATTGTCATCCAAGACCAAGGTCTATACCAATTTTCAGAATTTTTCATCTTCAAAAAGTGCCTCAAATCGAGCGCGCAAGATTTGATCACAGACAGACGTGAAACCAAACTTAAGAAAAGTGTTAAAAATAAATGTTCATGTTTTTGACTTTTACTCGACAGTTAAAGTATACAAACGAATAGTAGAATCATCTAGTAAATTCCTCCTACTGGTGCGTGTGCATTTGTAAAAATATATTTGTAACTTTTTCAAAAGTCCCGTTTACAATCCAATATTTAGCACTTACAAGTTTTTCAATTTCAGATTTAGATGAAAAAAATCAATATTTTATCGTTTTCTATTTTAGACTCACGTAAGTTTCTCAAGTGAAAGTAATTCGTAGGCTTTCGGGAATATAATTATATCTTCCAAAGTTATTAGTTCGGCTGCAGGTAAGGATATTCTTCTCCTATGTTTGATAATTGCTCGTACAGTATCAGGACATTAAATTCTTAAATACTTATTTTAGTTAAATCATAGAATGTGACTCCGTTTATTCGTATAAAAATTAATTCAAAGATTTCATCTTAAGGGGTTTAAAAGCATTGAATTTCTGTCTTTGCAACTTATGCATCTACACGTGTTATATTTTCAACATAGGATCTTATAGATCCAAGGAAGCGGTATGAACTCTGAAAACAGATTTGATTTTCTTGTAAAGTCTGTTAATTGATATTGACTTTCCCACATTTTTGATTTATTGGCATAAGCATTTTCTTTTAGACTGATGATTTAATAACAAATAATAATATATTACTATTTTGATCCAAAATTTCGTATCGCAATATAATCTGGAATCTTTACTTTACTAAAAAATATATTCTATATAAAATAAATAAAAAAAGCCATACAAAATGCGTTTCATCGTTTTGAAGCCATTAACAACAAACAGTCAACATCATAAAATAACCAAAATTATATTTCCATCAAATAAGAATACATCTCATTTTTAAATTAATTACAAATTAACGATCAGACTACGTATATGTGTTGATTAAATATAATAAGGTGGGCAAGTGGATATCTCTCTGCTATACAGAAGGTTACAATAGTGGGTCTCTGTGATGGATGGTATAAATTTGAATTCAATGATATAATATCATTGTATACGTAAAACGATTCTGAGAGGAGACCGTTTGTCAGTCTAGGATATTTTATATTTTATTTATATTGTTATTACTTATTATTAATACAGTTGCCGGTAAGTTGAATTAATATTATAAAATTACAAAACAATAACTAAATTCGTTATTTTTGGTTATTTATTGTGTAATTTCGTCCATATTTGAACATAAAATAAGTATAATATTTATATTAATTAGATTTATTGGTTACAGAAAACCCTACTAACGTACACCATTGTTTTAAGTTTTCAATCTTTACCTATAAACGTTGAACATTTTATTAATTTTTAACTATAAAATCATTTTTTAAATTTAAATTTGATAAATGTTGTCAAAAATCAAACTTAAATGCCTATAAAAAAATTGTGCCTGAGTATTTTTAATATTTTTAACGGCTACTGTAACAATACATCAAGAACCTTGCATTTTTGCAAGCATTTTGTTTTTTACGCTTTTTTACCCAACAAATATCATTTTATTAATATTTATTGAAAAAAAAAATTGAAAAATTTGAAATTTCCCATGAACAGCTCAACATGAGTCAAAATATAGGAGTATTTAGTATAGGAATTTATAAAATAAACATATGGTGTACATTTCAAGTATCTACAGTTTTTGGTTTTTGTATTACAACAAAATAAGAAAATCGCTTCATAAGAAATCGAGTAATTGTAAAACTTCGCTCACAATCTAAAATAAACTAACAAAATTATTTCCGGGATATTTTTTATTAGATAGTATACTCCGATGTTTTAATAAAAATATATTTCCTTCGGATTCCGTAAGTAGTTAAAAATATAGGACGTCATTAAACATGTTATTTAAAAATACCAAACCATGTGAAAACATTTTTTTTTTTAAATTTCAACAATTTAACGAAATGGTTAGTGCTTTTCATCAAACAAAATAAAACATTATAAATAATAAATAACAACATGCCAGAAATTATGAATAAATACAATTTAAAACATGAGACATTCTATTATATTATAGTAAAAACATAAAACTTAAATATGATATCAACTGCAACAAAGCATCCCTTTTCTCGATGAAAATTAAAATAAAAATTACAAATTATAAGAAAACAATACAATTTGAGTTTTATTTCTAACATGGTGAGTTAATTAAATGTTTATTAAGCTTATAATTCCTTATGATTTATCAATAAAGTGTTGTCAGTATTAAAAAAAAAAACTAGTAAAGCACAATTAAATGAAACAATTGTTTTCTTAAAACAACTCATAATTTAAATGAGAAATTATTTATGCAGTTATTAAGTTAACTAATTAAAAAAAAAAAACAGTCACAAAATATTCACATTTATTAAATTTGTCTCTCTCGCTTTTTCGCTTTTTTTCTGTAATTAACATTTTGAAAGCCACTCTTTACGTTGGTAAAATAATTTTTTTAACTCCCGATGAAATCATTTAAGAATTTCACCGTACAATTTCAACGAACAAAGTGTATAAAATATATTTTTATTCAATATTATAATGATATTGTACATTTAATTTATGCACTGTTTGCTGTGCTTATAGTATATGGTAATATTAAAACAAGAAACTAAACGCTTGTATTTTATTGCAACAATTAAATTGAAATTTATTTTATGTTAGGGCTGAAGGATTGGCCAACAGCTGCCAATCATAATATTATTATGGTCAAATAGCGAAACGATACTCAGCAATATTGCTATTTGCTAGACGATCAAACATTATGAAAAAAAAATTAAACAAGACACACTAGTTAGAGTGGTAATTGTGCAATGTGTATAACACGCAATGTATTTATTGTTTGTGTGTTGTTAGCATTGAAAATATCATAGGTATTCGATTTACTATAATAGTTGATTCAGGAGAAAAATGTTTATTTCATTGAATAAAAAAAATAATTATCACTATAGGCACCCTTAGAATTTTCGTAAGAAGACCTGAAGCAATTGTTGTTTAATTTATTTTTATTTTTTAATTCATAATAATTATTAAATATTTCCGTTTAATTAAAATTTAAAAAAAAAGAATGGTAATTAGGAGGTATCTGAAATTGAACACAGTTCTGAATATTACAAAATATGTAAAAATGTAATATTACCTACGTCCTACACACGGGTATCTTGTGCATACATATATCATGTATCTTGGTACGGTTATCAGTCATATCCACGCAGTGGCGTTTAATATGCGATCACAAAATACATATTTTCATTCAAGAGTCTCGCATATTATTATAATATAACATAATATTATAATTTATAAGTTATTACTAGAAACATTGAAGATTCACGCTTTCCGTGATATCCGTTCAGACACAGTACAGAAGTGACATATTGTCACTCGAATGACGTATTGGGGTTTTTGACAATCGGACTTATCTATTATATTTTATCACACCGGTGAAACAACAATGAATATTACGTCATAGAACGTATGCAACAGTCCCGTCCACAATCGTGAATCTCGGACCGACAGGAGGGGAGTCAAATTGGTAGAGGGGATTCGGAGATCGATTTCCTAGGAAGGGAGAGGCCAAAATATTAATATTATCGATGATTCTATAAGCTGCACTAGCCACTATCGATGGAAGGCGCGGAGTGCTTCTCTTTGCAAATACCTCCATATCATATAATATATTATACTACTAGAACTTTACGTACGTTTGTCACTCAATATTTAGTTAGGCAATTCAACCTTATTCGTCATGGATTTCTTACAATCGGACATATTGCATAATATAATATATTATATCGATAAAGCAATATTGAATATTATATGACTAAATAAGAACCAAATTTATTTAATTTTACTTAACGTAATTCGCTATAAGTAATACGGTTTCTTTTTGCTCATGAGGCTTCGTCATATGGAAGTTTCACTGTATTAAATTATATGTATAATAGAACTTTACGCGAGTTATTGTCGCTCAATATTTAATCATAGCAACTTGAGTTATTATATTACCAAACCGACGTGACAAACGTAAATAACCATGTAAAGAACAAGGGTTTATGGAAAGAAAGAAGGTAGGTATTATATATTTCCTTCCCACAACGACTATATTGATCAACCACCACGACAAATATCGGTGTTTGATATCAAGTATAATAATTAATAATATTCTATTTTTTATTTTTTTTCCCCTTAAATTTATTGAAATTTA
Organism: Metopolophium dirhodum; assembly: GCF_019925205.1. Taxonomy (NCBI): domain Eukaryota; kingdom Metazoa; phylum Arthropoda; class Insecta; order Hemiptera; family Aphididae; genus Metopolophium; species Metopolophium dirhodum. Next base: position 3,818,759 of record NC_083566.1, read on the forward strand.
CTCACTCAGTGTGGTAGTTTTAGATACCTACGCCATCCCGGACGACAATTTATTGACATATTATATTTTTTTTTCGGTTTGATTCTCGAGTCAAAAAATGTCGTGTTTTTCTTCCATCTCTCGGCTACATCACTAACGGTCAACGTTCCCACTCTTAACTACTGCAAGTATCTACTCTTACGTCATCGTTGTGTCCAAGTATACTACTTCTATACGGAACTATACCCCTGAAGACCGTCGTATCATTATAATATATCATGGACTATTATAATAATAATATGAACCAGCCCCGACAACCGTTTCGGGGTGTGTCGTGCACGGCAAGTGCGTACCCATAACCCTTGAAAAGCCAGAAAGCCAGAAAACCCTCCCAAAAGCCATGTAACAATTAAATTCTGTTCACCATTTCGAGGAGAGGCATAGCCTTCTACATACGTACATTATTACTTCTGTGGACAAAGTACATATTATTATATTATACATTCATAATATTACGATATGAAACGAAAAAAGGAAAATCAAAATGCGTGTACGTGGAGAAAATGTGACGGTATTTTCGTAAGTCCCTCGTAATAATATAGGTATTATTCGTCGTTGTGTACGTGTGTATGACGGAATCGTCGGTGAACATCATTTGTGTGGTTAATAAATATTTTTCATTTATTATTATTATTATTTCGTTTGTAGTGCGGTGGGGTACATCCTTGGCAGTCGTATCGTATCCCGCATCGATTCTAATTCCTTCTTCTTATTATTATTATATTTTTATTTTTTATGTTTATTATAATTTATATGACGTTTGTACGAAGTTTGAGCTTTGTTTGGTTGTCTAAAATTAAATTATTTTCAACTCAACTAGTGTAACAATTCAATTCTAACAACCAATTGAATGTTCTTATTTCATTATACCTATACCACCTTATTTTATCACGATTTATGTACCTATAGTATAATACACACCATTTTAAATAATATGATTGGTCAAAATTATTCATATTGTTGATTTGTATCTTTATTTATCAGATTGATTGTTATGACCACAAATCAAATCTTCTTCAATTCCGATATACTTTATTTAGTTTAAGGAATATTATAGTCACTGGGTATTCACTATAATAAGTTTATGTTGAATAATATAAGTACCTATATTTAAGTATTTTAAGTATACAATAATTACAGCAATAAACTGTAACATAATAATATTTAAGTACCTAGGTATCAAACTCATAAAGTTCCAGATCAAGTCGATGATGTTCGTGAAAATAATAAAAATAAAATGCAAAAACGCGAATTCAAAAGTTATTGTGATAATATAGTAGTTATAGGTGTAATAATATTAATATAATAATATTATTCGTTGGTATATTGCGGTTAATTGTCACGCAGTAAAATGGATGGTGTAAACGCGTCTATCAAACTATAAAAGTAACGAAAATCAAAGTTTATTTTTCTAACGAGGAGTTTTTGAAGAACATATTGAAATACCCATCAAAACGGTTTGACGAATAGAAATACTATATTACTATATATATATTTACAAACAGAATTCACGCAAGTTTGGTACTTGTTTGGTATAAACTTTTGTTCACATTTCTTCCTGCAAGGCAAATCGTTTCACCATTTATAATACGACCATACACCGAACCAAATACATTTACTGTGTCATTTCTGTTATTTCGCCAAGTAGCGAAAACCATTTTCTCTAACCCCACCACGCCGCCGACTCCACCGCCCCCGTAGTACGCACTCCCGTAGCAACATGAACATTCTTTGGTCGTTACGCTGCATAGTTATTCCGGGGAGGGGGTCGAGCGAGGCGTGTAGAGAACAATAGCTAAACAGATGAACCGTCGTAATTCATTCAACAATGTTTTCCACGAATCGTAAAAAAAAAAACAACCTCTCCAATATCACGTTTCGGCATAATCACCACCGCCGTACAACTACCGTCGTGTGTCTTCGGTACATAATATTATGGCATTACTATATCATTATAATAATACGTCTTTATTATCACCTACCGAGGGGTTGGGAATGGTTGATTTCAAATCGTAACGATTATTGTAATTTAATTCGAAAATCAGTGGTGTATATGAATTTGAAAATATATAGCACGAACGTATCGGAAGAAAATACTGTTAATACAGGCTCCGGACCACTGCTGCACTAGTCAGTTGAAATGATTAATCGAGATGAAATCAAAATATTAACATCCTCCCCTCAGGAATAAAGATATTTGTATTGCAAAAGTCTTTTCTTTTCTACAATCAGTTGTTATACCTATAGGTAATCCTAATAACGTTGTAAAAATAAAATATGCTCCTCACTGATTTATTATTTTTCGGATGCTGAAGTTCTTAAAAACTATGTGGCCGAATCATTCATACGAATCAATAAATTATTAAGACAACGTACCTAATATTTTAATTGTACCGTGCTAAACCAGCATTAATTGTTTTGTTGATTGGTAAGACACATTTCGCCTTAAAACAATAATTGTTATTAACTAAATGGAAAAAGTAATAACTAATTCAATTATGTAAATACTTATGACTGGTTATTATAATAAGAAAATTTAATTTACTACGCACATATTATAATATACATTAAGAAATAAAAGCCATAATATTATAAACATACAATGTTTGGTTTTATTTTAATTTTCGAGGATTCTGATATTGGTGAAGAAAGTACTTCCACGGGTACTTTAAATTTAATCATTTAAAATTAAACATTACATTATTTGAGTTTTATATTAATAAATGATAACAAATATAACAATATGTAATTACGAGCAATATAATTTGTTTATAATAAACAAATTTCCTATTATTTTAAATATTCATCTTTTCTGGATTTTTTTCCTAAACAGTAAACACTACCGCTGTATCACATTACATATTCGTGGTTTATGGATTTAAATGATATAATATGATATTAATAGTAAATAATATATTTTTACTGCTCTAAACTTGATTAATTTACAGTAATATTTTATTATCGTTTTAGTCAGTATACTGTATCGCAATAATATACACATTCCTGCTGTATAGAAAAGGAAAAGATAATAATATTTATATTAGGTAATTCCAGTCCATTGAATTTTTTATAAAGTTAATTACAAGTTTTATAGCCATAAAATATATTATTTTAACCACATCATATTCAAACATAATATATTTATACCTTTAAAAATGTTTTTTTTTCGGCGATTGTTCATTTTTAATTTGTTTGATAAAGATTAATGACTATTATGTTCGACTATATTGTTCAAAAATAGTTTTCTGATTTAGAAAAATTAAGATCTAGTTTTTTTATGTAGACAAATGAGTCAAACTATAATTAGGTAGTAATTTATTTTTACATTTTCAATAAAAAACAATAACAATTTTATTATAATACAAAAATTCTTAAAATATTATTAATTTCTTGACTAGAGCACTAATTTAAATTATTTAAATTATTTCGGTATAAACTTGATATATTATTATACAGTAGCTGAATAATGTTTGTTTGAAACTTGATTCTGTGTTTGTTTGAAATATAACAATATATTATAAAAATTGAGTTGTTCGAGTTATTAATAACAAAACTATCATTACGTTTTGTTCTTAAAGGTACTTTTGTAATGTTGATTTGTAATGTTCTATATTCTATATAGTACCGAACTCAAAAGGCAATACATAAAATATTTTTCACTTATAACTTTTAAACATACATAGATTGATGTCCTAGACCAATAACAGAGTATACAATTTATTTTAAGCTAAATATTAACAAAGAAAAATAATTACATTTCGTGCAAAATAAAATACGTTGTTTGATTTGATAAAATAATAACTGTCGACAATTAAAATTATATTATTTAATTAGTCATATGAAATATATATATATATATATATAATTTAAAGAAGTATTCTACATTTTAATATTTATATGTATTATAGATATAATATGGGTATGTAACTAATAGTATATTATTAATTTATTACTAATTATATTAGGCATGTTATATTATTGAATATAATTTTAATGTATTATAACTTTGTATTTAAAATTAGATAATTATTATTATAACGAATATTCAAACAACATTTCTTCACTCCCGGAGTAGGTATCTAAATTCTTATGTGGTGTTCAGTCGCAATAAATTTCATATATAATTATCACCTATTGTTACCACCTGTGGACAACTATATAAGACTGGTAAGAACAGTAACCGTTGTTTTTCTTAGTAGGTTTTAACAAACGCATCAGATTCCGCCAGACGTGTAATCAGGATTTTTTTAGCCGGATGTTTTAATTTTGTATTTAAATATAACATGTGAGGGCTTTACACACTAGCAAATTGTAGTAGTCATAAATCTTCATAATAATATTAATATTATAAAATATGAAATAGAGCCATATGACAATATTTTTTGCAGAAATCTGAATAATCATATCATAATATAGTAGGTACAATACATGTTATATTTTTTGAATACATACGGCCGAAGGGGGTGGGTTATTTCAACCCCCCATACATCATCCCTACTCCCCAGCTACGCTACTAGGCCTTCCGTCGTTACACGATGACAAATACCAATACATATGGGTGGCGATGACCTACTGTGCAACTACGTACAACATAATGTATTACCGCTGAATTATATTATGTACATGTCATTGATCAGGTAAAAATATAGGCAAAAAGCCTCATATTAGAGGATATTTAGTAAAAATTATAACGTCCAACGATTAGGTTCAACACGAAGTGAACGAGACGTAAGCTTCTGTAATTGGGTAGGGAGGGGGGGGGGGGCAAGAGATGGTATGACATAATTTCTTTACACAGATTTTTTTAAATTTGACATGAGATTTATCAGTAATATTTTAATGTTTTATACTATATTACATAATTTGGTACTGGTCTATAGTTGACCCCCGCCAAGAAAGGTTTGGTTGAATCCCACCACTTACTTCCCTCGTGTTTTCAATGTTCCAATAATTTGTTATAAAATGTATATACTGCAGACAAAAAAGGTACCTACGAAATTTATATACGTTTGGTATATAAACCGGTATCAACAGAAAACCATAAATATAACTTTGTGGATTCTATAAGTAGAGCTCACACACAGAATGTTGAGAGGATTCGGGGTGCTTAATGGGGCAACAAGAGACTAAGAGAAACTTCTTAGATTCTTATTTGGCAGAGTTTATGTGGCGAAGTAAATTAAATAGACTCGATCCGTTGAATGAAATGCTAAAGGACAAAGAGGAATATTTTCCACCCGCATACATTATGAATGATATACTTTTTTGTATAATTTTTTCACTTTTTACGAATTATTTATTCATAATTACTTAATTTTCCTATTTTTATTTTGACCACCTGAATTTTGTATAATTCTTAGTATAATCTATAAATACAGTATGTTAATTGCTTTAAATAATTTTCGAACCTTTTTAATAAATTTTAGTAAGTGGTGGACGTCAACCAAACCTGTGTGGCGGGAGAATACTTAATTTGCGGGGGTCAACTAGACCGGTACCGATAATTTAACTAAGGCACGGATTTAAAAGCAAATTGCATTTTTTCTGAATGTTTAAACACAGCTTTCGAAGTACAAAATTCGTTAAACACATCTATGAATTAAAAAATGAAGATTTAATTTTAAATATTTTTAACTTTTTAGATTTTCAGAGCATTTTTTGACATTTATAGAACATTTTTATGGTTCGCATGGTTCGTGTATTTAATAAGAATACATTTTATTTTATAAAAACTTAGCTTAAGTGCCTAAAAATAAAATAAAATTTATTTTACTAATATTTTTATTTTTATTATGTATTATGTTCACTCCTATGGCTTCAGTCGATGTGGAATGAAGTTTCTCAAGATACTTTTAAGATACAAACCATAATCTAATAAGATACACCTGCCAATAACCATCGAATTTTTTTATTTTAAATTTTAAACAGCATCTGATAATGCAATAATGAAACACAAAGTATAACGACTATACTTATCTAAATGTTATATTATATTAATTTAAATATGATTTTAGATTCTGAGCGGAGCGAGGAAGCTAGTGGTTTTACAATGGTGTTTATTTATTATTATTTTTTTTTTATCCTTTATAAAAAATGTTTACTAGAAGGAGTGCTTCGATTTCAAAATTTAGTACCTTATCTTTTAGCCAAATTGGATCAAGATAGTACTTTAGAGAAGTGATTTTTCAATTTTCTCAATAGTTATTTAATGCCATGAGAAAAACCACTGAGAAATTACAAAAAAACCGCTAAAAATGGGATTTTAATTTCTAACGCTTAGTTTATCACCATAGAAACGAATAAAAAATTATAATATTATAAAATTAATTCAACTTACAAGCTATAATAAATAATAACAATATAAAATATCCAGACTGACAAACCGTCTCCGCTCAAAATCATTTTACTTATACAATGATAATATTATGTCTTTGAATACAAGTTTAATACAATCTATTATACATTGATCCACTTGTAGCCTACTGTATAACAGAGCGACAGCCACTTACCCGCTTTTTTTCAATTTATTTTTAATTTTTTAAGGCATTTTATTAAACTTTTATTATAATTAGTGCATTAAATCGTATATTTTTGAAAAAAAATTGTTGTTTTTAGAGTGATTAAATCTGCGTACCAGAATTAACCATTGAAACTCGCCCTCACTAGTAAATTGTCTGTGGGCGCCTATGGGAAGAGTCGTAAGCTGATGATTCCACATTACCATTATGATGTGTGGTCACACGTTTAAAAAAATATCTTGTTAGTTTTTAGTTTTCGTTTACGAAAATAGGTTTATTCTTATACTATAGTCTATAACATATACCTAGGTTTATTTCGTGCGTACATTTAAGTGCAAAATAATATAATTTTAAACTAGAGTATAATATTTTAAGAATAATTTTATTGAAATAACGTGATTAATAACTTAAAATTTTCTGACATACTTTGTTTAGAATTTACTAAGTTATTTAATTACATATTTTTTGTTCAGAATGATTTCGGTAGAACTGCATTGAATTAATTAGTCACTAGGTATTATAATACCAGTGTTAAAATACTTTCAAAAAGATTAAATCTTGCTCGAATACCAAAAAAACTTATATAGGGTTAAGTTTAACCTAGTCATCGAACTTTTCCTCTATAAAATGTTTACAACAATATGGGTACGTATTAAAATTCATGAAAACTAATTAGTAATTATTTAATATTATTATGTTTATGTGTATTATAATAGAAGTTCAAGAAGTTTTCTAATGACCCTATCCTGTTTCCAATAAATAAAAGGATGTACACTCAAAGGTTTCTGTACATTTGCGGGTTACCACGAGCTTTAAAATAATATTTAGATCGCATGGTTAATTCCTATTATCTAAACGGGCCGCGTTCATAGATATTGTGAGATCTTTTGCAAATCGTATTAAATTGTTTTTAATATTAGCGTTTTCTCGGATTCTCTGCGCTTAATCTGTCCTTTCAACTTCTAGGTCATTGAAATGTATACATATTTTTAATCTGATATTATTATATTGTTGCCCGTCTGTTATGCGCAATCGTAGATTATACGATAGACCGAGCTAATTAAATAAATCATTCATGTTTCAACTCTACACATCTAAATAAATGACTGACAAAGTTTTAGACTATTTTTGAAATGTGAACAACAAATAATGATGTAACCGGTGTCTTGATATTATGCTATGTTGCAACTATTTACTATCGTAGAAGTGCTCAAAAAGTTATCAATGTGCCTGCAGCCTTTTATCAGATGTAGGTAGGTTTTTTAAACGGTGGTTTCAATAAAAGTCAAAAAGTTACAAAATCTGAAAATTAACGATATTTTAATGGTTTAACAATATATAGGTAATATACTATAAATTTCAAATTTGTGATTCAAAAAGATTTTTAAAATAAATATTGCGTCGATTTGTCGTATAGAATATTTGTCGTTTATTTTTAGTTTTTATGTTTTATCATAATATTATGTATTTAAACTTTAATAGTATTTAAAAATATTATAATCAGCGTAATATAATATAAAAACCAGAAAGTCGCTCAGCCTATTGTAGTAGGTTTTCAGTGTACCAGGTACACACTGTACCTATCTCGTTATTGAGAGGTAATGAATGTATTGAATTTGAAATCAATGATTACTTACTTGGTAAGTATTTAAAATATCAATAAATAAAGAGATTTTTAAGTAATTTATTTTAGTTTAATTTATAGTTTAAGGTATTAGTAATGTATATTTTAATATAATATTTTGTTTAATAATCAAGTCGCTACTATAATAATTATTAAAGGTTCGAAATATTTAGTCGTTTACTATGTCTATTAGGTTGTATTGTAAGTTGTGGTCCAATTTAGAATACGATCATGGTTTGTGTATTCTGTATTTCTGTCAGGTTTTTAAGTTTTTCAATCAGTTTCATTTCCCAGACATCGGAATAATGCAATATTTCTAAATGCATTTGGTGCAACAAATCTATTAAAAAAATGTAATATATTTGCAGCGTCCCTAGTGCTTGGTTTATTATTTATGCCCACAAATTTGTATACTCATTTTATATATTTTTCAATCTATAGCTATAATCGTTTTGTAATTTTATTTTCATTTTAGCATATTAATCTACATAGTAGGTATATAACTTATTTTTATTTTAGTACCAAGTATATTGAAGCAGTTTTACCTGCCCTTTGAAAGTTATTTTTTTTCATAAAAACAGTAATTTATTCTTATTTAAACTCTTAAGTGTTTCTACTGTGTGCAATTTTGATCAAGTTTCAAATGAAAAAGAATATTATTCTTTGTGAAACTCTTATAGTATTTAAGAAAGTTTTTACCAAAAAATTAAGAACTCATGATTTTATAACCATTCACTTCTCTATTAGTTTCTAATCATACTTCACACTCGTAGTTAAAGTAGGTAACAACTTATTTTAATGGAAAAAAATAAACACTCCAGTCATCTAAATGTGTTTGACGTTTTTTTACATTTTTTTCTCTTGGTACATTATCATTATGAAATTTTATATTCCATAGGATATTTATTTTTTTAATTTAAGAATTAGAGTTATTACGGTATAATACTTGTTTAAGTAAAAGTATCAGGCTTACGTATTTTAAATATGTTAAGTCGTTATTACAAAATGCTACATTTTTAAAAGAAAGTTGATTATGTAAAAGATTATACTTTAAAATACCGCAAATTAATTGAATGACGCGTTATTCTATTTTTCAGTTCACATACTTGTCAATATAAAAAGCTTTTAGTTTAATTAAACTTAATATTATGAAAATTCATATTTTTTTAATGAATTAAAGTTATATGTATTATGAGCAAAATAATGTTATGTTAACTTAATAATTTTTGCATACAAATTATACCATTATAATACCTAATGATATAATTTGTCACTCATCGTTTTTACTTTTAAAAATAAGGTAATATTCTAATTATGTATAAAATATGGAGGCGTTAAATATTTTAGAATTGTCTAAGATGGGCATAATATCATAAACTCTACTTAAACCTAATATTAACATATTCATAGGTCATCTCTATTAAGTATTAACTATTAGGTTATAAAAGAAAAATTATTAATGTTCTATTTCATTTACATATGACGTACTTATATGTACTGTGAACTGTCTCATAAAAATGCTGATATTCCACCATAAACTTCGTAAATGAAACTGAATTTTATAACTTAATCTAAGCCAAACTAATAATGTGAACAATAATATACTAATATAATGTAAACTAATGTCCTAGTAGTCAATGTTGTTAAGATCGATAAAAAAAGTAAAAAATACTCATACCATATTCCGATCATGCCTATGGCTTATATTATTTACAGTCATAGTGACATTGTGATAGCCAAAGTATTCGAGTTAAAGGTCCAGGGTCATTTTATACAACATCAAAATTAATTAAATGAATTATTATTGAATGTCGAACACTCGAACCACATTGTGTGATCAGGTAAAAATATAAATTAATTAAAACATAATATGCAGATTTTTGCATCGATTTAAAAATTAATGACCACCAAATACATTTGAAAATCGCAGGCTGTATGTTTTTTACAATTATTAAACACATCCAAAGACGAACTGGTTCAACACAAGAAGCATAACATAATAATAAATTTGCACTAAATTTAGTCACATCTTACGTATTGAATTTTATATTTAATACTATATAGCCTATAATTCAATAATTATTGAACACGTATACCAAATACGCAATATTGCAATTTGTGTTAGCTGTATAAAAACAACGAACATAATATACCTTATCGTTCGGTGTTAAAACGTAAACTAAGCATGTGACACGTACGCTCGTGTATGTTAAAAGCGTATTTAAAAACGAATTCTATCCGTTTAACACGGACACCTTTTGCAAGTAACACGCACGTTATGCGATAAAGTTGGTTTTTCTAATTGTCGAGTATTCCGAATACGTTTGAAATGAAATAAGTTCCCCTACCGATGTTATTTTTGTATCGTTTACTTGTGCAATATTATAATATAATATCATTGTTTTAGAAATATTGATATCGACCGGCGGTCGGACGGCACAATATCGTTTGTTATTTTCGGTTCAAAACGAACACAAAAAATATTCCGCCGACTACGCGTCATTGTCACTCGTTTTTAAAAAACGATTTTCAGAACGTAACACTACTGTTGTAATTTTGTACGGTTCGAACTCCCAAGGTTAGTAGTAATGATAACACGCGAGTGGGCTTTTTCGGAAATGTTTCTCTCGTCTTTATTGTCCGGGCAGACGGAAAGCCACAAAAACATTATTCTGCGACAGTTCCCAATGAATGAAAGATAGTCAGGCATCGTAAAAACGTCGTCGTCGTTCGACTAGAGGGCGGGATCCGCTAATAACGCCGGGTGATTCGGTATAACATTTATTTGATAAGTCGTCGGCAACGCTGGATGTGGCGCCAAGTCTTCTTTCCCGGAGCCTTTGTAGCGCCGTCGCACTCTCCGCGTCCCTCCTTTTTATGTTTTCTGTGTGTATTATTACACGAATTTTTTCCGTTGTTTTCTGCTCGTTTTTTTTTTCTTTTTCAAAATGTTTCACCCTCCTTTGACAGTGACCTTTTTACACGCGCAAACGATTCGAAAATAAGCACGCGTCTAGTTGGTTTATTTTTATTCGCACAGAAAAAGTATTGAGACTAAAAATTCACCAACAAAAAATATAGCTACAACTGCAAGACTTTTAAAATAATCTTAACGCAACATTGGAATAAATAATATAAATATAAATATTCGATCAAATAGTGTTTCAAAGTCTACAAATACATTTTAAAGTTCAAAGTGAAGGAAGAAAAGTTATTTGTTTTAGAATTGGGCACATTCTTTCCCCCAAAAACGATTTCGAATAGTTCTCGTGAGACAAAGTCTTTAAACTATAATAGTGAAAAGATTGAATATTTTATTTCAGTTCCAAATGTTTAGTGAAAATCTATTATTAGTAAGCGATAAATTATTTATGACAAACTATAAATGTATAATCGTCAGATAAAATCATTATCATTGCACATTCATTTTAATGTTTTTAATCTCTAAAAAATCAATCCATAAGAAAATTTAACTTTTAACTTGTCATTTTTAGCCCCTTCGATATATGTGTGTATATTATAAATTATAAATAATAATTAGTGATAGATAAATACATCTATTTAATTAGAATACAAAAACATTGGTTATTGTTAAGTAAAACCGATTTACACGATATCGTAATTTATTCCCATGATAACGTCATATAATATTATAATATAATGTTACCACACGGGAATTATTTTGGGAAGACATTAAGTTTACTTTAGGTACCCAGGTTAACTGTTTTAAATTAAAAACGTGTTTACGAACCAAATAAACTATGCCAGTACCCCGTACAGTGAACTTAATAAAAAATGTATGCACATGCAAGCATTTAGTTTTTTTCTTAAAGAAAACTACTCGGAGAATATTAAAAACCGAGAGGTTATACAATTAAAAAACTAATTAAGTTCGAAATATTCCATGTAGGGATTTAAATTTTTCGTCCTATATGGTGCTTAAAACAAAATCGTCTTTCACAAACGATAATTACAAATTTAATACCATCCAACGACCTACTACTCATTATATATGTTGCACTAGTAGCACGTCATTGTGTGGCCTAACCGGATTAGTAACTTACTCGTATTACCGTCGTATATACACCTCTTTTATTTATATAATTAAAAACCTTCTCATCGGCAAACGTAAACCTTTTATTCGGGGACTTAGTATTCATATTGATAGTAATAATATCATGTGGAAATCCATAACGCTGTTTATAATTTACTTATAAATCGTATGAATAATATTATGGATCGATGGAAGATGGGGACGACCCGGGGGGGAGGGGGGGTAGGTCCTTTCTCTGGTGAAGAAGACGATGGGAAACAACTCTGTACGTCTTTGTATTTCCTAGCTTAACAACTGCAACAGTTCAATTTTCATAGAAATCGGCTGTTATGAAACCAACTCAATGATTGTAAAAATAAATAAATATACCTACCTATCCATCAATTTTTTAAATTATAAACTGTACCATAAACTTTTGTTTAATAATATCGGATTTCGGGAATTCGATGATGGAATTCCGTCATGGAATTTGATCAATTGTACTGAAACATTAAAACCTTGAAAGGTTAACAAATACTTTATGTTTATAATCGTATTAAGTAGTGCATATTATTAATATTAATATTTGTGTATGAGTCAAACAGTTTTAAATTTATGATTTTATACTTAGCTAATAAAATATTATTTTTTATCATATGATATTAAGACGTATAGTAGTACAATAATGTTAAATATCATAATATTGTTGTTTATTTTTACCATAAATTATATGCCATGCGTAATCCATTGTTTACGATGGACATTGATATAAATATATAATATTTAACATAATAAAAACAATTACTTGTTGAACTCGAATAGAATGCTTTTGTAAAACTTTTACGATTTATTTATTTATTCAAGCAATTTTTTTGTTATAATATGATCCGTATATTTTTTTTAAAACCTTTCACATTAATTATTTATATGAGTTTCTTACATTTTAAAATCTTCACTTTAATATTCCTGGTTATCAATAATGCGATTATTTTGATGGTATACTCCATGCTCAACTATTGTATTTGGATTCTTTTAAGAAATTGGATTTTTAAATATCTTACATTTTCGATATAGAAAGATGACTACTACTCAAGATATATTTTAAATTTTTTTTATTAATTAGTTTCAAATTCATACAAATCATTCCTTTTTGAGATGAGCGAACCAAGACAGTGCCTCGACTTGTTCTCATTTTATAATTGTGTGAATATTAAGTACTTACCTACCTAGTTACCTATAGTATAAGAATCAATCAGGTTTTCATTTACATAGGGTAAATTGAAGTTTTTGACAGTTTATTTCTAAACAAAATATTACATTAACTAAATAAGTTCAAACAGTTAAAAATCAAATTTTGAATTGTTGATTCTAAATTATAACAGACCTATATTAGGTAGCTACATAATTTTTTTTTTATTTTTAAAGTATACCTACTTATAATCCAACTATCTTAGACAGTAATCAGTAATTACTTAAAATGAAAATTATGATCACTTTGCTCTGAATTTAAAATTGTATTACAAAATATCTTCCAAAAAATCTTTTAACTTTTAGAGACCTTTTTGTTCGTTTTAAAAATTAGCTCAAAACGCTTGCATCATAATATTGTTTTCCATGAAATATTTTTTGTATATTTTTGGAATGTAGAATGTTTTTAATATTTTACCAACGCAACTATTATCTATCCTTAAGTGTTATGATGTGTATAATATTATTATCGTATAACTCTTGGAAGCCGACACAAAGTATTTAAAAGTATCTGATATTTTTTTAGTATTTGAATAAAAATAATGTCTTATATATTATTATGTCAGTAATATTATATTAATTTTTTAATTAATTTTTTTTTTTTATTAATTAACCTGCAGAAACTTAGGCCATTGGGTAGTTTTTAACTGTGGGGGAAGATACTATAGGTTTTTGTAAACACATGTGTTTTAGTTTGGCAGAATTTCAAATTGGGCACCCGTAGGTTTCTGCCATGCCCGGTCGGGGGATGGCGGCCTCTCTCTCTAGACAGATGATTCGGAGAACAGTGCCGCCCGTGACCGAGATTCGAACCGGCGAATATTAATTTTTGTGACATTAACAAGTTAGGTATATATCACACCGATATTATATTTATATAACTATAATATAGTATAAATCATATTATAGGTAAATAATATTTATAAATTTATAATATACCATACATAATATAGTTACTTTGTAAAAATATTTTCATACTGATTAATTATGTAACTTTATTTTAAAGTTCAATATTATAATTTTAAATATAAACTCCGTGGTAAATGGTAGTTAAATGGAGTAAGTAATAAATATATAAAATATACAAAATATGTTATATTGATTCAAGAAAATGATTTATTTCTACCTTTAAACAAAAATGTTTATACTAGCAAGTAGGTATCTATATAGTAAATTACCAATAGAATAAGAAAAAAAATGCCACTTAAAGGCATTAGATTTTAAAAAGTGGCAATAAATTACTCTAGATGGCCATAAACAATTTCCATCCGGTTGACCAACAAGTCCAAGAACCTGTATAATGTGAGAAAAAAATAATTTCACTCTTATTGATGAAATATATTTTAATAAATAAATTAAGATTCAAGTTTACATTGTTTTCATAAATTATTTATAAGTAATTTATAGATGCGTCTTTGGCAGGGATCAATAGTGAGTTCAATTAGTTTTAAGACACATTTTATTTCATTTCTTCTCTTGCTTTAGTTGAAAATTGTCTTTTACGCCACTGACAAATGCAATCAGAATTAAAAAACTAATTTTAACAATTTATGTTCGATTTATACAACGAATGCATAGGATATTAGTTATCTAACACGCGTAAGATTTTATATAAATGCGTTTGAATGTTATTATTTTGTGTTTAGGAGATTGAAATGAAACTAAAATGACTTCTATAAATCACGAAAATTAAAAACAAATCTTTAATTTAAGTTTCAAATTATCATCAATTATTTATTCATCAGTTATAGATTCTGAGCGGAGTGATGAATGAATTACAATGATGTGTTTTTTTTCATCTGGTACGTTATCTAGTAAAAAAATGATCAAATGATCAAGTTCGAGAGAGGTTTCTAGTAACAAATTGTATTCAGTTTGTACTTTGGTAGGTTAAAAGTTACTTTTAAAAATAACTGTGAATTATGAAAAAAAATACCAACATTAATAATTGTGAATATTGTAACATTATTATTAAAATGATTGTTTGCAGATGACCTTGGTTGCTAAAACCTTAGACCGTTTCTGCTCGAAATCGTTTTTCATCATATGGGTACAATAATTTGTCATTTAATTAAATTATTTAAAACACATCCATTTCAGTGACCTGGCTCAAACATGGTACACTCGACACCTACTGTACTCCAGCAGCTGAGCAGTTATTTACTTGACGTCGTTTAACGTTCCACTTGTTGCAATATTATTCATTTAAATATAAACAACATAGTACATATTATATTTATAACGTATATGTCAATGTTGATATGTTGTTTATTGGTCACTATTCTTATAGACTGAAAATAAACTCGCCAATACGTTTAAGATCAATTAATAAATTAAATATTAACTGAACACAATTTAAAATTCTCATATAATAGTATGAGTTCTTAAAAATTCAAAGTTCTTTAATTAGCGTATACTTAAATTAAATATAAATATTATAATATATTTTACTTTACCGATCACCTCATAGCAATATAATGTAATGGGTCGAAGGATAATAGTATAACTATACATTTTGTAAGGCAATCAGACATAGTTATGTATATCGTATGGTGAGACTCGGTGATAATACAGAACGAATGTTAGATGGTGACGTTTGGAATATATAATATAATACTATATGACGTATAATAAAACATGAACGATGGTTCATACTATTACGCTAATCAGAAGAAATCTAATTTTGTCTATAGTCTATCCAGCGAGAGAACGCAACCGCGCACCGACCAAAACTGGTTCCCCCGCGCAACACTCTGCCATAGGGGAACCGGTTTCGATAGCAAGAGACGCGAGGGCATGCGCAGAATTGGCGCGTTCTCTCGCCGGACAGAATATAATTATGTTTATAGAATTGTTTTTTTTAAACATATTTTTTCGAAAACACTTGGATGTATCATTTCATTTTTTTTTATCCATATTTCAACTGTACTAAATTAATTAATCACCAAAATATCCACAACCTTCAATACGATAATTATCGTATAAAATTATACTAATACAATATTAACGTTTAATGACTTTCAAAATCGGGCGATATTTCTACACAGGAATTTACAGCTGCGGTCTTCGGTCTCCGATCTTCGATAATAATTATACCTCCTTTAGTAAATAGTACATTATTAGTGCCTATCTAGTATACAATTTAATTTTTTATATCATATTTTATATTTACAACCACATAATAAAATATTGATAGCTTCGAAACTGTACCTCGAAGTATACAAATAATGAATTCTCTGTGTATTTAAATTGAAAAAATGTATTATTATTTAAATTTAGTCATTCCATTGGTTTCGATCCATGGCCAATATTATACTTAAATTGTGTGTGTTGCATATATTAATTGTTGGATCTGTAATCGATGTTAAATGTTAATAGAATCCCGATAAAAAACACTCAGCCATACTCCGTGTAAAAAAACGCTAAGTATAAAAATAAAAACCGCTCTAAAAGTTGTGATATAATTGTATAGTTAAGTCTTTGAACTATATAGATACAATTTAGGTTAAAATAGTCTGCTAAAGAATTAAACTTATTAAAGCTTGGCGACTTTAAAACACTTTATTAGTAATACACTACGTATTTCAATTACAGTAAGTAGACTATACTATTATGCACTCATTATGCAATAGTATTTTTAAATTTTTAACTTAACTAGCTTTAAGAATATTATTAAGTAATAACTTTTTTTAAAACACAAATATAGTATGGTAGTTGCAGTCGAGTAAGCGACAAGAAATACGTGGTTTTAAATTGTAATAATATGATATCGTGATCGAGAGTGAATGTAGCCGCTACAACGAGAGTAGTGGGGATGGATAAGCGGTGGATCGGAAAGACAAAATTATATTTTAGGATATTTTCGTCGTATACGAAAAATTGAACTTAAAAGTACTTGAACATTTTTGTCTGTAACTTTTAAGCCATCCAACCAATCTGTTTGCAAAATCCCCAGTTCCCATCTGCACAATATTTCTAAACGATTGATTCCTTATATTATGACTATATGTTCAGCCGTTTACCATGTAGTGCGGGCTGATAGATTAACGAAAATAAGCACGGTTTTTCAACGGTACAACTCTGATTCCTATTAATACGGTAGTGGGCTACTCGCTTTTTTTTTTACTTAGCTTCGTGCCACTACCATCGGGCTGGATGATAACAACAATACACTAATTTTAGGCCTAAAACTATTTAGAGCAAACAAATTTATGAAATAACTGGTATGGTTTTTTAATACCCCCGTTTTGGCTGAGATCGGCGTGTGTGGCCTTTAGCTAGCGCATAGCAAGAGTCAGGGAGCCATGATGATTGATGGTTTCTAGGAAATTTACATATAATTATACACCTCCCCCCCCCCCCCCCACACACAAGTTTAACAATCGATGGTCATGCCATAACGTTAGGAAAAAGCCTATGGTATTTAGGGGGTGAAACTCAACGACTGTCTATCGTTCACAGGACATTATAAAATTGTCGCGAGGAGGACATCTATAGCTGGAACCAAATATATTTATAAACTTTTTGACTTAGAATTGGGCAGCTGAGCTACCTATCTCACAGTGTGAATTACTTTTTAACGTTCTGGTTACTGTCACCTTGGTCCAGAGCAGTGAGCATAGGTAATTTTGAGATAATTATTGTGTTGTATATTATGTGGAAACAGCCAACTAGCGTAAAACTTTTACTACTAAATAATTTCAATTAATAATTATAGTTAAATTTTCATAAAAATATATGTTGTTATGGTTGAAATTCAAGAAAACAATTAAAATAATAAAAACTATAAGAATGAAATATATTGTTTTTTCAAATGTTTTATTGATTATTTCAATCGAAATTGTTTTTACAACATAAACATATAGATATGTTACTTATACATATACATACAGATATACAATAGTATGATGGTAGCCGGAGGAGATTTGATGTGGGCCGGAAGAGAAGTATTGCCAACAGCAGTTCCTCTCCCAGTCCTCGATACCATGACAAAAAAAAAGAAAATATATATATAGTATAAAATTGTGTGGCGTGGTCGGGAAGTGAGCTATTTCAATCACGGGCGATGTGTGCGACACGAGTCACAGCCGAGTTTCGCCTAAAACTAAAATTTCCTTTCTGCACGAGCCACACATACAATTTTTTGTCACGCCTCTGTCACCTCCGTCCCAGTCAAAATTACGGTATTCCGCAATAAACTGCTCTCGCCGTTCTCTAGATTTTCCAGACCGTATCACAGAACAGCATGGGATTAACCACTCACTTACCAGCCATTGTGTTTGATAAAATATTGGACAAAACAAATCAATAGGCACGTTCATAATGCGTATTATATATCGATCTGATTTGGACACTAATTTTTCCACCCACTGAGCAGGAAAAAGCGTTCGCCTCGGAAGGGGAAAACGTCATATTTTTTTAACGTTCGGCCGTCATCGAAAATTTAACTTTCAGAGTGGGAGTGACAAAAAAATTACTCGTACTCGCGTAGATTTTATATTACATCATGATTTATATTAGTTTACGATCCATTACGTACGATTATCGAAATTTGTGAATAGCTGGTTGTTTGAGCTTTGGGTTATCGTCAAAAGTGTTATTGAAACTACTGTCGAACTTTGTTCCGTACCTGTAAGTACACTAGATTTATTTCGCTTTATTTGTTGCGTATTGAAGCATTATTTGATTTCAACGAGATTGTTATCCAGTTATATTAAGTATACAACTATTTGTTAGAGCTTCTTGAAGGCACCTATTGCCGTTCACAAGTCGACTGCATCATGAATTACATCTATAGTAGCTAGTTTAAGTATTGTGTCATTTGCTATAGTAGTATATTATATGAGTTTATTTGAGTCTAGAAAATAATAAATCTAACTCTATTAATAGTTTGAAAATGATTGTTGTTGTAAGTGTAATTTGTATATAGTATATTCTGCAAGAATTCCTATAGAATTTATCATTTGTTTTGTTCATTATAATTTGCATAATGATATGTAATATCCAAGTATAAGTTTTCCGTCAAATATCAGGTCTAATATATTAATGTGTTTTGTGTAAAAAATTATTTATTTATTAATTCTGACTATGGATGTAACTTACTATGTTTTCAGTTTTGAGAGTAAAGTTCATTCTTATTTTTTTGGATGAAAATATGAAACCAGACATGTTTCAATAACATCAATTCAAAATATTGCTCAATTTTCAAACTTTACAAATTGTAATTGTTAATGTAAAATAGATGATAACAAATAAGTAAATTGTATATTTATTTATGAGTAGTTTTCAATCACAGATAATATGCCTAACATTCGTGCGGTACAAACTATAGTTTTTTAGACAATCTATTGTTGGGTTAGGTTTGGTTGTTGTTGAAAAAAACCCACGCAATCCTGCTATACTGGTTACCTAATAAAGTAAAATGAAATGTTTTCAAACATTCAAGTCTTGATGTCACATATTATGATATGCATTGAATATCGAGACTTCGCCACGTGTTTATTAAATAATAATAATTTTACCAATAGGTTGTTCTCAAATAGATAGCGTATAATGAAATAGTTGGTCGAATTCGAGCTTGACAATGGGCAATGTATTTATAATTTAAATTAAAATGTTCCGTCATTCAACTACAAGTACGGATTTCACGTACCTATTTCAATTATGCACGGTTCGTTAATAAATATGTCTAACTGTGTACGTTGTCCGGTTGTAAAACACATGTGTCAATCGCAGTGGTATACTACCACTACAATGATTCCCAGTAAAACGCATTATTGTGTTCGTATCTTAATTGCTAAGTAACATAATACAATAATTTATGCATAATATGGGTATTACACTTGACAGAATAATAATGTGTAGAACACAATGTTTGTTTGAGGTTCAATAATAATATTAAAAGTAGGTATCTGCTAGCTGAATAACTCGGCTTCGCCCGAGTGCAGTTTTTTTGTGTTATAAATTTTTTTTATCGGTTATTATAATATTATATGTATAGATCACCTTTTGATCATTATGCCATTAACATTATTAATATTATAATTATGATTATTATTATTTACTAGATCACCTTGGTTTATTAAAAATAGTTGTTTCTAGGTACTGTTCTAAAAATGTATAAGGTAATATCTCCGATGTAACCGCATCTACCCGAGTAACTAATGGCAACCATTTAAAAAAAAATTACGGTAATTTTGTATGATAAATGAACAAACGTAATAGTTTTAATATACAATTCGCATCACTACAATTAATTACAGTTACCTATGTACAGAAAACATAATAATAATATTGTGGTGCGGCGCGTTGGCTGCTGTCAGTCATGCAACGTGACTGAGAGTAAGTAACGGCCGCTAGTTCTCGGATGGGTGACTACCCGAGTTCGTAGGGCGCAAAAACCTTGCCCCACACACACATACGTGTATTCAACCATACCAAGTACCAACCGTTCCAACCTTACCGTACCAACCCAACCTAACCAACCTTACAGGCCAATGACCTCAGTCATCGAAGCCTCAATCCAATAAAAATAGAAAAAAATATTAATAATAATAATAATAATAACAATATTAATTATTATACTTCCGTTATGTTTGTACCTAAAATGTATATTTGCAATATTTCTGAACATTATAACTTGATAGTGGATTAATACCTACCTAATAAATTCATACTTACATCAATATATCATAGCTATAAGTCTAAAAATTATTAAAAATAAATGTATTTTATACCTATGGGATTATGCGGTTGAGTAACTAAAACAAAAAAATATATATTATGAGGTGATACTTTATTGTGTCCAAAAATTAAGTTAAAACACATAAAAAATCTGATACCTTAAATTAGAAAAATATATTTATTTCAAAATATTACAAAAATTACACTGTATAAAAACACAAACCATTGTAAATCATTTATAAGAAAATTATAATCATAATAATTAAGTTATTTACTTTACAATATATCTATGTACGAATATAATATTATTATTTCTCATGAAATTTTGCGTATATTAACAATGTCTACATATTATATATATCTACATTTATAGTGTTGGTAGGTATTATGTATTATATAACTCATTTTTATATTTTATACAAACAATTTTGTCAATATAATGATGGAATTAAATTCGAAACATTATAATTTAATATTAGGTAGGTAGTTTATAATGCTTTTATAAATTATAATTTAATTTATTTAGGCAAAAAAATGTACGTATAATATTATAATAAACATTAAAGTAATTTAATTTGATAATTTATTGGAATACATATTTATAAATAAACGAACTCACGGAACTTATACCTACAATATATTATTTTACTTAGATAGCAAAAATAACGATTAAACCTATAGAAAGATAATAATCTAAGATAAGTACAAAGAACGAATAATATGACGTTAATAATCATAACTAAATAGAATTCTAAAATAAATGTCTAGTTTAAAAGTTTATCTTTATTTATGAATAGAAATAGAGTTTTTTTTGCAAAAGAATTTATTGACAGTTTCAGCGTGTTTTATTAAAAAAAAAAAATAAATAAATAAAAAGTTTGTTACAAGATTTACAGCTATAACAATTGTATTTTATATATAGCAAAAACTTGATTTTTAACAGCATATTGTAACTTGTTATGTTTACTCAACCTTTATACATAATGACGGAAGATTTTTTAACGTTACATTGATTTACTGAATATAATAAAATAAATGATGTTCAAACAATACTGTAATATATAATTTTAATATAACCAAACAATATTTGGTATAAAATACAAATTTTATTTTATAACCTATATTGATGTCACAGTTTATTAGTTATATAAGTCATGCAACATAATATATTAGTATATATATACCTATATATGTAGGTATGTACTATGTATATTATAACTTAAAGTGCATTCCTAAAATTCAAACGTACTATAATTTTAACAATAGATACATTTATTGATTTATCGATTTATCTACAAATAAGACTAGAAAATATTATAAATCTAAAATACGAATTTGGTTTTATAATACTATTGATGGTCATAATTAGTCACAGTTTATCAGCTATACCTTATAAGTCATATCACATATATATTAATATATTATATATGTATATCATAGTTTATTATTGTGTATGCCTACAATTTTAATAATAATTTACATCATATATTATCATTTATATAGAAATTAGTAGGTATGTGTTTAGTGTATAATATTATGTATACACCATTATTAAAAGCCATGTATATCCGAGTGTTAGGATTCAAAGATATAATTCCATACCGTATAAATTTGATTCAGACACATAATGTTAAATAATGGATATTTTTCACATTATATCAGTCAACCCCATCTAGGATGTTGTGTTTTTGCTTTATGGTATAATCGATTACAATATAATTTATTGTTACTGTTTTTAAAGTTCTCTTGGTTATGAGAATATAAAAATAAAAAAATTTAAAACGATTGTACTTTAAACAACACATGTAAGTAATGTAATTTATATACGAGCAATTCAATATAATAATATACACTATATGTATAATATTAAATCTACGTTGATATAATAATTTATGAAGCATCTTCGAAGACTAAAAATTGACACTGTTGTAATATTGATTTATAAGAAAAAAGATATTACTGGAATAAAATGTATACGTACAGATACCATCAAAATGTAATAAGTAAATTTTAGTTTATAAAATGAACTGAACAACTTTTTCACAACTGCCTATTAATATTTAATTTATCTCGTGTAATTCAACCCGATTCCTCGAGTCCGAGTTCAGTATTTAACTTTTCTACTATTGCACCCGGATTTCATTTTATAAAAAAAAACATACATGAACGGTGGATTTGTATCCTTAACGGATTCAAGAAATACCTGTTTATCGTTCTTAATTAATTATGATAATTTTATCAAAGCGAAGTTATTGTGCCGTTGCATTTCCGCGGTAGACACAAACTATCAATATAATTGATAAATTATATTGATAAATTTTACATATTATTATCAACGAAATGCCTTTATCAATTTATGCATTTTTAAATAGAACATTATATTATAAATATTGATGAACACATTAGGTAGATAGCGCAAGATGATAATAATATGCTTATCGATATTAGCAAATTAATTCCTTATAGATATTCGTAAAACCATTATGATCCTAAAAACCTTATGTTCGTATAGTTTCACACATTGATTTTGCACGTGTGTAGGTACGTAATCGCTTTATTTTTCACAAGTCGTCTCTCTGCTGTTGAGACGGCAATGGTTCTCCTTCAGCGATCCGTAATCGTGCCAGTTTTGTGTTGTTGTAGGTGTGCTACGATATAATAATATAATATAGACTTATGGTAGGTTCACCAAGTAAAAAATAATCTCGGGACCACGTGAAATAAGGCGAACTTGCGGTCTGCTGAGATTATTATCAAACCCATACATTATAGACGACCCGACACCAACGATTCTCCGTCTGTATATAAATATATAGGTACAACAGCCGCATGGTGCAGACAACCAGGCGGCTTGATCTGTCTGGGGGTGATTGATAAATGTAAATGACTCATAAATTAGATCGTGGTAAATGTATATATGGCGGTGTGGGTGAGTGTGTGTGTGTGTGTGGGTGTAATAAGAGAAGATAACGCTAATGCACATATACCACGATACCGTTTGATGATTATAATAATAATATAAATGAAAAAAAATTATTCCCGATATGAAATACCGGTATAATTGTTCATCACTGGGCCATGCATTTTTACAATTTAATACATTTCAATTGTTCCGACTTTCGTTTGGCTTTTCTTATAAATTATAATACGTCTTCGGCCTTATATCGCTTCAAAATTTGATCAATGTTCAATCATTTTAAAAGTCGTTTTAATATAGTACATATTTTATAAATAGATAGTTTTAGTCCCAAGTCAAACCAAATGACATGGAGTGAATTTCTCCACTAATATAATAGCAATCCTAATAATTATTTTTATAGAATTTTTAAATACAAAACATTAGGTTTACCAAACTTGTTTTAATAGCTGTATAAGGTAATACTTTCAATTTATAAAATATTTTTTATCATACATAACTTAAAGTGTACTAAGAATAATGTGATACCACTTTTGATTGTTGTAACAATAAAATTCTTTGTTTTTATCTTAGATTTTTTTATTGTATATTATAATTGAAACCGTAAAATACTTTTTTTTTTCAATATAAGTTAAGTGTTTGATTTAAGCCATACAAGGT
Source organism: Metopolophium dirhodum (assembly GCF_019925205.1). Lineage (NCBI taxonomy): Eukaryota > Metazoa > Arthropoda > Insecta > Hemiptera > Aphididae > Metopolophium > Metopolophium dirhodum. The sequence goes on from NC_083566.1 coordinate 3,843,481, forward strand.
ATCTACTAATCTATTTAAGTATATAAAACAATTTGATTATTATATTAAATATATGCTATAATATACATGCTATCATTATTATTAGCATTCAATTTTTTTTAGTTAGAATTTAATATTTATTGGAATTTAAAAATATAATTAAGTTCCATTAATATTGCAACCCAGACAAAATGAAAATAGATAAATTACCTCTCAAAAGACTTTAAAGCGCCAAATCGACTCATTGTCAAACTTAGGTAGTTTTATGTTCTCGCATAGTTTATTTTAGTAATGTATTAAAACTTACACCCCATTAAAAATGTAATAGGAACTTAATCTTTTTACTTTTATAGTAACACCATTATGCTGTATAGAATAACACTTTTTAGATTTCAAATAATTATAAAATACCTTAAAATTTATAAAATTTAAAAACTGGTAAATTGTTTTTGTATAAATGTAGATATATTATAAAGGAATAAATAACGTACATTTTCCGAACAAACATATTTTGATTGGTGCAATTTTAAATTGTGTTTCACAGCTATTAACTTTTGTTGTTTATTTTGTTTGTTATGCAATTGCCAATTATGAATCATAATAAAGTGTTTTATTTGTTGTATAAGACACGACTGTATTAATAGATATAATTAATCAATTTAAAAAATATATATTCTCAAGCTGCAGCCGCCTAAACAAAGAAAAACTAATTCAGATAAAAATAACAATAATTTTACAATTAAACGTTTAATTCATGTAAAACAAATTTAATAATCAACGTTTTGTATTTTGGTATTATATATTTTGTTTGTTGCGGTACAATAATTACTAATATAGTGTAACGTGGTCGGGGGGGGGGGGGGGACGACTAGTTAAATATAAGATATCCAGGGAGAATCGTAGGATCCTATAGATATAAATACCGTAGCCAGGAGCAGATATGTAGATATCAGGATCTTAAATATATTTAAATTACTATAGGATTCCATTTCAGTTATAATTATGTTTTATTGTCTACTTAACACTTACAAACAATAATACAGTAGAACCTCGATTATCCGTGACTCGATTATCCGTGTTTGCGATTAACCGTGCTCACTCTTCCAAAAATTTAAAATTTTATATTACATAATACACGATATCGACAATTATATTAATGACATTTTTGACGATAATAATATGAAGATAAGCAATATTGTACATCGATTTTGACTTCCATGACATTATTGGCTTAAGAAAAATTAGAAGTGAAGTAAGGAAAATTATTTCAAACCAAAAAAAACAAAGACTGATAACTTCATATTTTAAGCCCTAATAACTTGTTGTATAAAATTATTGTATGTATATTATCTATGTATACATATTTCTAATTATAATTGAATCAAATTTTTAAAATTTCATTATTATAAAATTGTACCTATGTATTTCTAATTAAAATTAAAAAAAAGTTTCATTATTATAAAAAGTCTCGATTAACCGTGATTTTCATTTATCCGTGTGACCCCCTCCCCATCATTACCCCGGATAATCGAGGTTCCACCTTACAAATATATCAACTATGTTCTATTATACTATGTGACTGTATCGTAGTCATACGGAGTCCGGTAATCGTATAGTGTATGTATCGAGGTCTAAGGTGCACAGTGAACTAACTTACTAATACATTGTGTGTGTTTTGGCCATAGGCCTTACAATTATGTGTGTGTGTGTGTGTGTGTTTTTATATTAATGTATCGGTCAGCAGTTAATCGTACATACGGTAGAGTTCGTATTATATACATAGGTGTCATATTTATATTTATAATTGTTACAATAGTAATAATAATATAACTCAAGTGATTGGACGAGCAAAATCGATTAAACAAGAATGAATAACGACCGGGGATAATTAGGATTGACACTCATAAAATATGTGATTAGGTACCTATACATAATATTAAGTGATCCACAAGCCGCAATCGCGGCATACGAATACACGAGGAAACGGAATGCACGTCGTATATTACAAAATATTGTATCGGCTGAACTAATAACATATTATTGTTCACTTCATCAGTACTTAAAACTTCGACTGTCGACAACAACAACTCTACACCGACTAAGCTTACGAACGAAGAAACTCTCGTGATTATGCATTGACTACGGGAAAATCCGAATCAAAGATCCTGCAATGAAAGGTGACGAACCGTAACCAATTTAGACCGTTCTCGACCGCAACATGCGCCAACGATAGGTCGGTTCGCTCACAAGACTTCCGTTCTCGCGGCGGCGGTCGTGTAACTCTGAAACACATCCAATGACATTTCCATCTAGTATCCTAAAAAATTGTAGCCGAGTAAGAAAAAACGATTTAAATCTTCGTGATTGATATTAATGACGTCCTCGTGTTTGTGTTATCGTCTTGGCGCTTTCAGCCGGGTAAGACACACCAAAACAGTCGTTACCATGATGACCATGTGATTATATGAACACGTCAACCGGTCAAGCTCAATAACGGAACCAACCGACCAACCGACCAACCGTGTGACCAATGGACCAACCGTTGCAAACTACTACATAAGAATGACTGAGTACAAGCTGCAGTGGCTCCGACCGGTCGGAGGAAACGAATCTTCCTAATATATATATATAATACAGAAAGATGTCCAATGAATTTATAACAAGAAATTGATTAAACATTAAAGTTAAAAGAAAATTGACAGTTTTTTTTTTAAAAATGTTTAAAATTAAATATTAATATTAGTAAATGACAATTTTCATTTTAGCAACTGCTATGGTGTAAAAACAACATGTGGGTAATTATATACAATTTTGTTATTAAGCGCTTTATATCAATATTGATCTATTAGTAAATATTAAATGAAAATTTATTTGAACAGGATGTATTATTACATTTTAAGATTGTTTACGGTTTGCTTCATTTTAATCACATTATACATACTTAATAAAATTGAATCATGGTTATATTTATACAAATATAAGAATTAAAATTATAAAGTTGTTTATTTAGCCTGCATAAATACACAATGAACACGGGCTGCAAAAATAAACCATTGGAGTGCGTTTAATACACAGATATATAATATAATATGTTATATTATATTATATTATATCTGTGGTTTAATATTGATTTGCATTTTTGTTTTCTATTTTATAAATAAATATTAATCTCTGAATATGATATTCATGTTACAATACTGATTTAATTCTCGTAACTTATAATATATCAATGTCCAATAAATTCATTCGATCAAACATTATCAGAAAAGTCTATATATTTTTGTGTTGCCCAAGTATGATTCACGTAAATATTTAAGTTTACAACTATAGTTTATCTGTCATACATATGAATGTATTGTGCTCGTAAAATAAGTAATATGATAATACATTTTGTAAAGTGAAATATCAAAGAACACCAAAAGTTTTTTTTTTTTTAAATAAACTCTCTGAAACATTATTTAGTTTTTGTTCTATTCGATGCCACGCCTATCATCATAATATCGATACATCATAATACTAAATAAGATTGTATAGTAATCTTTCTATTTGAATATTTTTTTTTTTTTATTATTGATTTTAAACATCGGAAAATATGTCCATTAGCATTTTGTAGGGGCTTACGGTTGGTTGAGAAACACGTGTACGTGAGGCGATGATTCGTCAGTAAAAATTCGGATAGTCACCCATCCGGGAACTAACAACGTCAGCCGATGCTTGACCTCAGAACACGTTAGTGACTGAGGCCAACCACCGAGCTACACTAGGCCCCAGTGGATGGTTGTATTGCGGCGTTATATTGATAAATCTGATGTAAAAATAATATACCTACTAATTGTTCTACAGACAATTATTGGTGTATTGAATATTTCGGAAAACGTTGTGTCTTGTGTTCTATATCATTATTATTATTATTATTTTCATATTAAATTTAATTATTTGATATTTTCATATACAACACAAATATATAATTATATAAATAGCGATGTATAAACATTATACACCATAACTCAGGGAATTTTTTAACAAAATAATTATTGTTAATAATAATATAACAACACCGGCGGCGATGGTGACATAATACAGAGGCAAGATAGAAAGTATATGGTATTAAATAAAGCACATCAGCACCAGCCTTAGAACAATAGTGGAATTGGGTGTGCGGGGGTCGGTCTGCAATTGTTATGCAAATATCTGTGGCGGTGGGTAAATCAACCACCGTGTCGGTCGACACCCCTCTATTGCCGCAGCTACCGAGGGAGAGAGAAAGAGTGTGTGTGTGTGTGTGTGTGTGTGTGTGTGTGTGTGTGCGAGAGAGAGAGACGGTGAGACTGTGTAAAGAAGAGAGTGAGGGGGTGGGTCATGATGACTTTTATATTGCTCCGACCGCTGCAAGCTTAGGTAACCCACTTGAATTTTTATCATTATTATGCTATTACATTCCCGTATCCAGTATACGATTATACATTATACAATTTATGTATGAACACTGAACAGGGTAGTTGCATATGATAGATAATACTTAAATCACGCTATAATATATCACACCAACGGAAACAAATCATTATATTGATATTATTTTTTTCCGGAACTCCCGGACTTCGTGTCTGCAGCAGTGACCGAAATTCGATTAATTTGAACGTTGACGCTTAGAACATACAATAACCTATAACAATATAATATACATGTACTCCGTAAAAAAAGGTTATGTACCGTTCAACTTTGCGGTTATCTATACTTCAGCATTTATGATCGCGATTCGTGAGTGTTACTTGATTTTATACACTTAATAATGTATCGTTATATCCTAGGTACCGACAATAGTATAACAAAAATAAGCTGAAACGGTCACGCAGTTATTGTGTTGACGCGTCAAATTGATAATATGATTTTTCAGTATCATGTTCTCGTTATTGTATTTTTCTTAAATAAATTATTATATTATGTACAATTCATGGACAGTGGCGCCGGGGTCCTACCTGTTAATGTAACCTAGCAGGTGATTACGTGGTGCGCGTACCCGAGAGCCTAACCTATTGTTACAATATCGGGAATGTATTGTTATGGTCTTGATGGTTGACAATGTCGGGATACGTACCACCGTATTTCATGTGCCCGCTCAAGTAAGTGGCGTCGATAGAATACGAGTGGTCCGGGAGCAAACACCTAAGCAGGCACGCTGGGTGGGTCACGGGTTTTTTATTTTTCGTATAGCTCTGAAAAGAACCGTTTCTCATTTACATGCCCCGCTGGTGGCAAACGGAAATATCGGCCTTTGGGGGTAGGGGGTCGATACGGATTTATCATTTATATAATATGCCGCTGGTGGCAATAACCGGGCTGCTACAAGAACGATTGCGTTCCGCGGTAAATCTTCTGCCGGAACGGTGTTTTCTGCGGTACTCTTCGTGTTGGCTCCAAGGCAACTTCCAGCTCCAAGACTCTTAGTTTTCTGTTGATGTGTAGGTATGTCGTAAGAGTTGAAGATGGAGTCAATGCTCGGATAAAATGCACCCGTATTTATACTAAATGTCTCTGTGCCGTCGCTGTGATTGGTGCATTATACACCCGTGTATAATCACCAGAGAATCGCATATTATATACTTCAATGTATTTCATATTTGTTAAGTGCGATTATCACTCGTTAATCTTCGTTTCTCTGTATCATGGTATTGCTGGTTTTTCCGGTACACTGTACTCCGTTACAAAGTGCGCACTTCGTGAGTGTTCACCAGTGTTGCAGTGTCTCTGATTATCCACCTCATGTGATAGGATAAAATAGGGTAGTTTAAAGTTTCCATCTAAACTAGTTAACGGCGAAGTTGATATCCCCTTGATACTTTCCTTCTATCTAAACTTAACTTTTCCTGGTTTCAGATCCAGAAACATTTTTCCGTTTCGTATTCCTTCTATAGCTCTTTTAAGCAATTGTGATTATTCGACCAACCTAGCCCCATTGTATGAATTAGAAACCGGCCAATGAGAAGGACTATGATTCCATAGGTTTTTGTGAAATTAATAAAACTATTCTATCCTTTCCATTCGATTTAAATGTATAGCAACTATGTATTATATTATGCAATGCTATCAATGTATTCAAACTTTATAAATCAATAAATATAAATATACATAATATATGAGATTCGACTTTTTTGTAGGTATACGGTCACACATTACGTTACTAGGTATACGATAACATTGGCAGCTGGTATTAATCACATACTACAAATACCATATTATGCTTGTAAGTCAATTCAATTTCATCCATCGGAGTTACTCGGAATTTAATATGTATCATCAAATAATCTAATTACACACAAAATACATTAGACAAGTTTTGAAAATTAAAAACAATACAAGTATATAACACAAGACAATCATCAGATATTACTGTACTTACTTATACATTTGACCTAAAGTATATAATAATATGTTACCGTTAGACATAAAAACAAATCAATCCGTCTATAGTTTAAAAAGAAAAGTAACTAATTGACTGCAGAATAAACAAAATATAACATTTTAAACATTTTATTCCTTTATAATCTAGCCGATTCATTATCGTATTTTATCATTATTTTATCTTATTATATTGTATTATATTTAGTACCCTTATATTGTACCTAGGTATATTAATTATTGTTACTGATATTGCATGTTTTATTTAATATTAAAGTTTAAAGTTGTTAAATAGTAAAAATGTTTAGGTACTGTATTAATATGAACGTATATAATTAAGACGTACATTTAAATACTTATATTAATATACTACATAGATATTATTGTGAATTGTGAACTCACGGGCCCACGCACGAACCTGTTCAGTGGGGCCCATTATCTGTTCGAAGAAATAAACAACAATACAATACAGATAGGTACGTCATAAACAAATTCAAAATATTTACTAAAATGCCATTAAAATTAATTTAATAGAGCAATTATTATATGAATGCAATACAAATAAAAAACAACTACCTATCGGTAATATATTATTATAGTTATGTACTAATTTCAAAAGCAGTACTTTCTTTTTAATTTTAAATAAAATATTTAATATATTATTAAAATAAGCGTTGCCTATATTCGCGCGACGCGCTGTCCCGTGAAATTACGTATGTAGTCAATTTAGGTTTGAATTATTAGGCATGTACCAAATTGGTTTTTAATTGCATATAAGAAATAACAGTTGATGGATGAATTCATTTTTACAAATTTATAAGCTAGGTACCTGTTGAATTTAACTTAAAAAACATCAAACAAAATGTATAGGTACCAAATGTATTACCATTTACCTGACACCCAGCGCTGACAATCAAATTACCTATTTTATCGTTTACATTTTTAGATTATAATAAACAAATCTAAGATGTCATTTTATGGTGTCGAGCTAGTTCGAGGCAATCACGTAAAAGATTTAGGAATTTATCTTGATTCATCTCTTTTGTTCAATGAACATTGTGTTTACATACAAAATAATGCTTCCTCACTGGTAGAGGCTTTATAAATCAGAGATGTAATAATTTTGACAATCCACTTGCGCTTAAATCACTCTACTGTGCTTTTATCCGATCAGTTTTGGATTACAACCCAATCATTTGGTCTCCTTATTCTACTTGTCCTATCCTTTCTATTGAAGCGATTCGAAATCGCTTTTCAAGGCGAATAGTAAGTAATATGATAACATTATGTAATATTCAACATCGACCTACAATCTACATAACTATTATACGTATTTAAAGTTTAATACTCCTCAGGTTTAGGAGAACAAGCAGGATATTAATTGTTTTTTGTATATATTATTGAATATTATTTTATTTACAAGGGTCCAGATAATAATCCATACGAACATTTCTAGTTCTATTTCATGCAACCTATCTGGTTGACACATTTTATGGCCCATTCCAGCGAAGGTTATACAGCAAGAATTTTTCTTTAATAGACCCACATGCGTCTTTTATAAAATAGTGTTTTAATTTATTTTATTTTAATGTATACCTTAATAAAAATGTAATCACTTAAATGTAAAGCAAACCTCATGCAACATAATTTACTATATTATTATATAGTTATTTTGTATATTTCTATACTTTACTCGTTATAATATTGGGCTCACCCGTTTAAATCATATTAAAGTATTAAACAAATAAATAAATAAAGGTGAATGAGTTATCTCTCGATTCCAAATCACGTGCACTAATTTCCTAACAGTTCTAAACAATTGTGAACCACTCATCCATCAATCATAATAATAATATTATATTTCATGTGGTACAATATATAATATTGTATTTTGCATAAAAAAAAATGTCGTATGAAGTTTATGTTCATGAACGTATATTTTCTAATAATTATACGAGTGTTGAAACTTTAAATGGTTCGTGCAAGTTAATGCATGTCAGTCATATTTTTTCCAAACACGTCCATATATTACAACCTTGGAAGGATTCTATGAAATAACAGTAACGAATTTAAGTAAACTCTTCTCATTTAAATGACAATCGTGTGTACCTTAATCCACGAAACTCAAATATGTCACCGAGCGTGTGATTATGCATAGTCATTATATTTTGTAGTTCTGGAAAAAGTTTCAACGTCGAATAATTTATAATATATTTTCAGTTTTATTCATATTTTTGCATCGCGACACGAAGTTTTCGTATTTTCAATTTGGTTACATCAAACTCATCTTATATGTTTGTTTCACCCGTCGCTCCTTAAGATTTTCAAAGATAACGATTCAGTCTGAATTTAATGATGTGTTTATGGTAAAACTTTTAAATGTTTTTATTCTTTAAAAAAAACATTAGTATTTTAATGAACGCGAAATTTAAATACATGTATAATATCTACGCTATACCGAAGTAGGTACTGAGCTATTTATAAATTCATTATTTCGACATCGTGTTACTCCAAAACCCTGACCTAGGTAAGCGACCTAACCTACGATATATAGAATAATATATGCAAAAATAATACAAATATAGTTTGAGTTTAAATTGAAATTAGTATGTGCGGCTAATAAACGCCGTAATGGTATCAGACAATATGGCGATAGTTCGATACGCCCACACTTCGCTGTAATTAGATTACAACGGGTTTAGAGTTAAAGTTATTATTATTATTAATTATATATTAAATTAATTGTATTAATTAATTATATTATTTCATACTGTAATAATTTATATATATATATATATTATATTCAGTGTTATTCATATTTTGCAGACAACACGAAGTTTTCGTATTTTTAATTATTGGTTACATCAAACAAATCTTATGTTTGTTTCTCTCGACGGTCTTGTTTGAATTTAATGACGTGCTTATGTATACAATATCTACGATACCGACTTTTTTTTAAATATTTTATTTCAATATCGTGTTACATTGTTATTCTAGTACTCACGCTAAATAGTATATAATAACCAATAATAATACAGCAGTGGTTTCAGTTTAAATTAAAATCAGTGGGTGGCTAATAAAGGACGAAATAGTATCAGAAAATATGGTGACAGTTCGGAACCATGATCCGCACACTTCACGCAAATTAAATTACAAACTCAATTAATTACATCACGTTAAGAGTTAAAGTTACCGCTGCAGAGCGTTACATACTTACACTATGGACTTCATTGGTACAAACTTATTCGTTTCAAATAGAAAACTATGACAATAAGTCGGCAACTATATACTATAAGGGTTTTCCATTTGTGACAATCAAAGGGGGAAAAATGCATCAGACTGCATGATTCTAATGGTCTAATGACTGCGGAAAGCGGTTGCTGTAAAAACGTATATTTAATTAATAATTATACAATTTAGTTTTCCCATCCGGAACTTCAAGGTATATAATATATCATAATATGTAATTCAGTTTTACCTCGTTTCTTCTAGCGTATATTGTCTCTTAAAACGCGCTTAACCTAATACTTATAGGTGTGTTTAGACGGCACTATAACTATTCGGTTTGTGATCATCTGTAACTGTAATCGTAACGCACTTGTCATTCAAACGAACCGTTTTCCTCGTCTTGAAAACATCACATAATTTAATTATTTGAATCCATGCGTGCAAAGGTTGGAAATGTTTAACTAATTACCGTTTATGGTTCGGCAACATTACATTTGAAATTACTTTCATGTACCGTACTCGTATTGTGGTCGATTTTGATCACCGTCACTGGTTACTAGAGTACCTACGCTGTCGCTGATACCTACCTCATAGATAATATACAAAATTCTTGGTAGGTACTCGGAGTGATGCCTTCTCGCAAATATGTTTTGCTGTCACAGAGCCACAGGGCTTGAATATTGAGGGCAAACCATACATATATAGGTTTTGCCCCCCACCTCCGCAAAAAAAATATAATAATTGTATTGTACACCGAAAAATGTATGAAGAATAAACAGTTTATTATTACGTTTCATTGCGTATCCATTGGATATTTGGTTGCGGAAAACAAACCCCCTAGAATTTTACCCTAGTTCTAGTTATTTTCACAAACAACAATTCACCAGATATTATAGGGACTGCAGACATAAAGTTAGTTGATAATCAGTTTAAGACGTAATATAGAGGTACATTATTAGATATTATGTGGTTATATTAGTGGTATTAAGTTTTGTATTAGAATAACTGTTCTAGATGTGCACTATATACTATATAGTGCATACGAGTATTATACTAAATTGTATGCTAAATTGGTTCAATTATAATCAACCGCTGATTATTAAATCGTACACTATGGCAGCTGGCTGAATTTAGAATTTATGATGTCATCAGACGGTTTATTTTGTGGGAGGTATAATATCGTATTAGAGGAGTGTCATAGATATCGCAACAGATTTCAAAGATATAATATTAAGAATCTGCATAAAATATCTATATAGGATATCTATAACCAGTGGTGTAGTGGGGCGTATACGCGGGTATACGGCGTATAACGACTTCTCCAGTTTTTTGGTTAATGCGTATACTTATAATATAATTTGTGATACGCAGGTATAATACGGGTATACTGTATAGCTATAAATCAATAATATAAATAGTATTAACGAATAACCAATAATACCAAACATATTTCCTTGTTATCATGTTCATTAGGAACTGTTATTATTTTTACATTTTACACATCTATTTTTAACTTCATTGCATGGATTTCTATTTATTATATATATATATATTATACGTCTAAAATTATAAGCTTATCGATAACGATAGACGACGCTGAGATTCACGGTCACATGCATTACTGAAAATAATTTTGTCAAAAAATATTATTTTATGTACCTACACTGTGTCACACAATAATTACGTAAATATAACAATTGGTCTACAAAAAATGATGTTTACATTTATTTTTAATCATTCAAAGTTGTGATACCTGATTTATATACTACCAAGTATACATTTAAGACTATAAATATTAATAAATATTTAGGTTTTTTGACTTAAAAAGAAGTGGTGATAGGGGGGTTAAGAAATTAACATAGGTAATCATAAACAATTTAAATGTATAATCATATATTTTAGGAGTATGATTGTAAACTATAGAGACTCAATTGCGGTAAGGTAGTAGTAAAGTGTATTTAATTATAAATATATCATTAGTAATAGCGTAGTATATATAGTGGTTAGGGGGGGGGGGGGAGAAGCCCCCCACGTTTACATATCAAGCACATTAAAACGTATACTCAGTAAAAAAATTACGACTACATCACTGTCTATAACTAACGCGATGCTTTTATTTATTAATATTAGTATTTTTCATTTATTTTGCGAAACTGTACACAGGTAAACCTTTAGATTTTAAATTAATCTGTTCTCCTCATTTAAACAGCTATACTAATGTTGGAGCCGTTGGGGGTGTTTAATTAGTTTCATTCTTTACAAATATAAAGATATTTCCTTATACGACCTTCATACAAATATCAATCTATTTACCTTACGTTAAGTCAACTAAATTGTCTAAATTGGTCGAAAACTGACTACTGAAGATACAAGTGTAATTACGTTATAAATATACGATTGAATTACACAAAATATATTCAGTGTTCAATATTATTTTATAACTTTACACATCGTAAAAACAATGACGTGTTGCCCTTATCGGAGAAAAACTACTCGTATTATTTGTGAATGGTTATTACATTTCATACCTATACTATTATTGCAATATATTATAATTATGAATATCATACTAAAACATGGAAACGTAAAAAAAAGTGAATATGCGCACTAATAAAGTACATCATATATTTACACACATGATGGAATATAATAATTTATTGTAATCTATTCTGTACAATCCCGACTGTGCACGTTTCTCGTGTGTAAGTTAGTATAAAGGTGTACTGGTGTTGACATAATACATTTGAAGTAGTTTGTCGTTTCAATTCAAAAGCAATTTCCCGAATGTTGCAGTTTCTATTATAGTATGTTGTTTTCAAAAAAATAAGGAGATTATTCAATGCTCAAACGCGACCAATGTACAATAGATACAGCGAGTTAATGTTTTTATACAGTTCGAAGTAGCTACATTTACTATTTTACAATTTAATTTATCAATATCTTTTATCTCTGTGATATTTTGGTTTTTACTTTTTTCAAGTATGGTTCCATAAATTTAATTTTATATTCTGAAACGAATAGAGGTAACTACTTTTCCTAAAATGTCTAAATATTAAACAAATAGATATTATTTAAAACTTTTTTTGGTAAATAAAAAAAATAATGAAATGAAAATAAATTATAATAAATATTATTTTACTAGATTATATTATTATTATTATCCGGTATAATCATAGGATTGTGCAGAGTAGAAGTAAAAGGGGCAGGGCAGAGCACTTCTTGCTTTCACTATGCACAATCATATGCTTGATTAGATTAATTTCATATCCTGAAACAAATAGGGATAATTTTTTTCGAATCCCCAAATATTGAACAAATAGATTTCATTTAAAACCGTTTTTGGTAAAAAAAAAAAAAAAAAGAAAAAAGAAAAATAACCTAATGAAAATATATTATAATAAATATTTTACTAGATTAGATTTAATATTACCTATTATTATTGTTATTGTGTATAATCATAGGCTTGTGTACAGTGGAAACAATATGTGGTCTTGTCTGTCCCTTTCATACCAGAAATATTAAAAAGGGCTGTTCATTATTAATACCTGATTAACCTGCAGTGATGTGGTGCTTATAATTTAATCATAAAACAATTGATACACTTACCACTAAATAGGTTAAACGCTTTTATAATATTAATGTAATTTAAAATAATAGATTAATATGTTTCATTAAATTACTGACATTAGAAGCTTCGAACCCAATATAAATTATAGTGGTTCAAATAATTCAAGCGATTCAAATTCTAATATGAAAATAAGTGTGTTGTAGAGAGATAATGTTTGGCTATTTTCATCCTAGTATACATTATTATGAAGTCTTTACAGTTTATTTCTAATTATTTTTATTTATAAAAACAAAATCAATACGTAGTAAAACCATGTTGTCCTTGTCCTTCTATTATATATTACGCATTTAATAAACAGAATAGAAACGATAAAAATATAAAGTTATATTATTATTACTATAGGGTTCGAATTCGGTAACAAAATAAATCGTTTGGAAATATAGTTTATGATTGCCAAAAAATCAAGAAAAAAAAATATTTAATTCAAGCTCATTAAATACAAAAATACTGTGCGAATATACAGAAGAAAATAAAATTATAAAATATTAAAATATAGAAACAAATTTTAGACAAGCTTCATTTTTTTTAAGAATTTATTTTGATTTCACACAATTTACAAAATAAAACATTTTCGTCAGTCGTTAACATCTCTTCACTGAATTTCTTTGCGAGTTTTTATTTTTACCTTTTGACACCATTTCGCGTAGGAAAATAAGCATCACATTTTAACACACTTCATATTTACCGATCAAATAAAGCATTCGAACGTCTCATGAAATACGCTGACCACTGACAATCAATTTTCACTTTCCAAGAGTCGTAAATATTATAACTGTAACAATTACGGTCACATTGATAAAACTAAAATTTCGTTATTCCAATAATTATTTATCATCCACATAATATTATTGTATACTTGGACTATTCGTACTACTTCGCTCTTTTCCAGAAAAAATACAATTTTAATGTTAGTACAAAATAGATTATCAATAATAATATTGGATAACAATATTGACGGTTTTATTTAAACTTCAAATGTATGGAATCCGAGAAGTATAATATGAACTGTATATTATTATTATACGAACAAGTATACATTTTAAAGGCTATGGGTATGATGCGCATTAGAAAAATTAGTATTAATCAATGATTTTTTACTATTGAAGAACGTGAGTGGGTGTCTTGAACTCGGAAAAAATATGAAATATTAGTATATTATACGTTAATACTATATGTATGTATACATAGTAATATAATATTATTATGTTCTACGAGGACGCGCAATAATAAGATTTCTGGCGGGAATTATTCGAACGCCTCGTCCCGGATGATTTAATGTTCGGACGTTTGAATTGCTCATGTAGGAATAATAATGCACACACATAATATTATAGTACACGACTTAATACGGGTCGAGTTCGGCTGACTGCATATACTGTACACGTGGTATCAACCCTTGTCGGATAATAATATATGCCAGGGGTGGCCGTCAAACTCTTTTCGGTAATCACCGAGCATCTATAGCTTCTGCGAATATAATATTATACGTTACCTCCGGATATCGACACGCTCAGGGCCGTCCCGAACTAAGATTCATGGGGGAGGGGGTGTGTGAATACCTATAAATTTGCCGACTCAAAAAATTTTTTCTCGCTTGGCTCGAATGAAAGTCTACACATTATTATCAATTTATATTATCATTTTTTTCTTATCATTTCATACTTCATGTTTTTGAATTTTATTTACAAAAATATATAATGAATAACCAGATATAAAATTTTATTATAAAACAAGGTATGTACAATATACTTATGATGGGTATTCAAATGCAAATATTTTAACACATATTAAATATGTATATATATAAAACATAAAATAAGTTTTTCTTATTAAAATTAACCGTGTAAAAAAAATCATAATAATATAAAACTATATTAAAATATCAATTACTTTGAAAAAAATTAACAGTTAAATTTGTATTCTACGTTATTTAAATTTGACCATTGTTGTGCTAATTTGTTAATATTCAATTGGTCTACAATATCTTTTTCTATTCTTAATATTACTAAGGAATTTAACCGGTCATCATTCATTGTTGATCTAAGAAACATCTTCACTAATTTTAATTTACTGAATGTCCTCTCATTTGAGGCAACAGTCACTGGAAAAATTAACGCCAAACGACATAATAAATTAGCACATGGTAAAATATTTTTGACTTCTTCAGAATTTTCCATTAAGGATTCAAAATTTTTTGAATCATCTTGTAACATGTTAAATAATTTCTCTAGTTGAGTTTGTACTAAATCTAGATCTTTTATATTAGAGCCTGTACTATCTACTGGAAATAAAGAGAGAGAATTTGTAATATTTTCAAGAGCAATATTTGATTTATCTAAAGGTTGTGAAAATAATTGGAACAGTGGCTGAACAGAAGAAATACATTGTTTTTTTTTTTATTGGGTAACCCGCGGCAACATAGGCCATTGGGTGTGGGGGAGGGCACTGTAGGTTTTTTTTAAATTGGATAGGTTGGTACACATGTTGGCAGAATTTCTAATGGGGCACCCGTAGGTTTCTGCCGTGCCCCGGGTGGGGGAATGGCGGCACTTGTTCTCCGGACACCGTGACTTTCCCGAAGAAAAATGCCGCCCACGGCCAAGGTATCGAACTCGGGTCGGCCACTCCGTCCCCCACACATTGTTTTAAGTTACTATTTGATAATGTGGTGAGTGTATCAAGAACTAATTTAAATTATCTTCGGTAAAATAAATGTATTGTAAATTCAACCTCAGTTGATGGTCTTGAGTCGATTCGTTTAGGACATAGTCTTCTACGATGATATGTTTTAAAATAACTTTCAGGGTTTGTTCCAAGTAAAGTTGCAAAAGATAAAGCGCTGTCTATTAAATTATTTATAGCTTGGTCATCAGATTTCATCTCAGTCATTATTTTCACTATCAATTAAAGCTATAGCATCAATTATACATAAATGTTTAGTTTCAAGAGTTTCGGTAAGACATTTTAATTTGTACATAATATTTTTCATAAAAACTATAGAGACAATAAAATCAAATGAGAGTAATTGTTTTTGAAGGCTAAGTGCTTTGGATCTTGTTAACTTGTCAAAATGTCCGTTATCGGTACATATTTCATCAAGACTTTTGATAATAGCTTCTAATGAGCCCCATACAGCTTTAACACTTTCTGCTCTTGCTGTCCACCGTGTTTTTCATCAATTTCTTAGCTGTAAGGCATTTTCAACTCTTGCTACTTGCAGAAAAAAATACATAGAGATTTTCTAAAGTATTAACCATGTTTGCAATAATTGTACTTGCATCACAACTATGCTCTAAACAAGTATTAAGCCTGTGAGCTTGACAAGGTATAAACGGAATTCGATGACCAGTCAGTTCTGAAAGTTTCACATTGGCTCCATTCAATTTTCCAGACATATTGCTAACAAAGTCATATGATTGAAAAGTTATTAACCCTGGATTCAACGTGTTATTTTCTAAGATATTGATAATTTGTTTAGCTGTACCTAAACCAGTCTTATCGGTTCCTTTTGAAATCTCTAAAAGTCGTTCAACGGCCTTACCTTGATTATTGACATACCTTGTACATACAGCTAAACGATCCTCATGTGTGATATCTGAAGTTGTGTCAGCTGATACAGAATAAATGATTGCTTCTTTTACTTCATTTACAATTATTTTACGTGTTTCATTAGCCAATAATTCAATGAATTCATTTTGTGATCTCGGTCCTAAATAATGAACTTTATATGACCGTTTAGAAGTCTTATTAATCCAACGATCCATTAATGGGTTATGTCTAGATAATAATTTAACTAATTGCATAAAATTGCCACCACTTTCATCGCCATCACCTCGAAATGCTAAACCTTGTCGAGCTAATGTTCGAGCAATATCAAATAACATAATAACAATATTCTTGTTAAAATCTTTTTCTTGCTCTAATTGCATTGCTTCTTTTCTATTATGTCTGTTCAAAATTATATCAATGTGATTTGAATTAGTCATGAATTGATAGTAGTCGCTTAAACATGCTTTATGTGAAGTAGAAGAAAAATGTTGCTCAAGTTTTCCCAACTTTTTAGCACCACAACTCTTCATTTTATGCCACTGATTAACTCCAGTTG
This sequence comes from Metopolophium dirhodum, assembly GCF_019925205.1. NCBI lineage: Eukaryota > Metazoa > Arthropoda > Insecta > Hemiptera > Aphididae > Metopolophium > Metopolophium dirhodum. The sequence goes on from NC_083566.1 coordinate 3,860,817, forward strand.
TGATCCATGCTGCATTAGAATACAATTTATTAGGACCATGCGGAAACAGTGAATATACAAAACAGTATTCAGAATCCTTCAAAATACTATATTCTACCAATGGATATTCATTATACCATTTAGAACTAAAACTGTGCTGTTTACATTTGTTAACGTTAGAATTTATGGGATATCTAGTTAGTTTAGGCTGATGTAACCCTAAAGCTATAAGAAATTGGCGTTGTGAAGTTGAAATAATTGGCCCACGACCACCTGGATCATGATTTATAAATTCATCAATAATATTATTTGACAATGAAGTTACAGTACCTTCTGAGAATTGTTCCAAAACAATATTTGCATTTTTTAAAAAATTTATAATTTATAATTTATTCTATTAATAATCTGGACACTTTATAGAATGAATTTAATTGGATTTGCTAATACTTCAGTTTTTAGTTTAGATAAAACTATACCACATTCAGTTAAATCTGCAAAAATATTTTCTAACTGACCAGCACATAACAACCAATTTACATCCATTTTATCATGGTCAACCACATACGTTGAATCTTTTATAGGGACTGATTGAGTTGTAGAACATGTTGATCTGATCTAAAATTTAATAATTTTTATAAAATAAAAGTGCACTAATTTAAACGAAATAAATATTATGTGCTTATATTATATATAGTACTTATAGTGAAATCAGAATAAATAATTTTTAAATTTTAAAATGTATTTAGCACTGTATATCTAATGATATAATATGAACAATTTTACTTTTAATATTTTTTTTTCATTTATAATATACCAATAATCCTAGATATATTCATTGTATTTTAATGTCTTACCTCGTCTAATACAGATTCTGTTATTCCTTCAGGTTTAGCTTCAGTCTGGATAACATTACATTTTGTTTGAGTTGAACTTGACTAAATTAAAAATTATACATATTATAGTAGGTACTTATAGTTAAATCAGAATAAATAATTTTTAATTTTTTAAATTTATTTAGCACTGTATGTCTGTATATTTAATGTTATATGAAAAATTCTATTCTCAATATATTTTGCCATGCATAATGTATCAAGAACTAATATTATAAATGTGAAATTTAAAATCGGATTCAATTACGGTGTATAAAAATTAAAAAATATGAAAGCTTACCGGAATCATATTATGCAGTTTAATCTGTTTGGATAAAAGTCGTGAAGTTTTGGCCGCACTTTCGAATGGGTTTTTAGGAGCGCCAACATGTTTCACATTTATCCGTTTACCATTATGTAACTTCTCTTCGTGCTTTTTCTTAAAATCATCGTCAAATGTATTGCCACATTCTAAGCACTCGACTTTAACACGTTTTCTCTTACGAGTTACGTTTAACATTAATTGTGGCACTCGTTATTATAAATGTAAAAATATATGATTATAGACACTGAAAAACTTTTGCAAAATGTTAAGCTTAGTTTAGAAAATAACAGCGTACAACTAACTGTTTTGTCTATCATGGTCATGTAGTGATATTGTATAGCGATACGGGAGACGATACGGAGTACAGACAGTCGATTTGACGATTTGTAGTTTGTACATCAGATCTATTTATAATATATTGTTATCGAGAATCGAGCAACAAGCACATTCGCATGGAACGACAATATTTCATCGTCATTTTATTATTATTTTACTTATCAGTTAATACTGTTAATAGTTATGATTAATTATGATATTCTTATAAAATTATAAATAAAGTAGTAATATTTATTTCCATAGGAAAATATTTGAACTCATAATTTGACTGTGCAGTATAAAATATTTTTTCAAATACTTGAAATATTATTATAATATTAAAATTATTGAATATTATTAAAATTGCCGACTCAATGGATCGCTGAGCTATGTGCCGACTAGGTCCGACTAGATGAGTCGTGGGGGGGTGTCCCCCCCTACACCCCCCCCCCCCCTCGGGACGGCCCTGCTGGTTCACGCCGTACATATCGCGAACACTAATAAAGTAACGAGCGTTGCATTGTAATAACACAGCTAACATGCTACCGCTGTAAGGGTAAATATTGCAATGCAATCAAAATGTATGAGTAGGTACTTACCTACCTAGTCTATAACGGCGTAGAAGTGTACGTACTTACCTATTTCACTGTTGTAATATTATGATGTTGTGTTCATCGACGTGCGTGATTCGGTATTTAGATTTGATATAACGGTAAACGGTATGCTAAAACGCGATTGCTTTACACAATTATTTACATACGCATACTTCGTCTCCGTCCAACAAATTTCAAATTCAAAATCGTATACGTTCTGAATAATCCTTTTAACTCGGTTATGTTTAATACTGAAGTGAATTGACGTGTCAATCAACACGTCAACCTATCATCAAATTTAGAAGTAAAAATATTATCTAGTGAATCTCGTAGGTGTTTTGTTACGCTTTTTTAAATTGAAGTTATGATCATTTTTAAATGACGTACAAACAATTTACAATTTTCATAACATGACTAATTAATGACGTAGAAGTGTAAGTATTTCACTGTTGTAAATTTTTTTATTCTTGTCTAGAGCCCGGCAACTACAGCCATTAGTTATTGTTGGGGTTACGGTTGAAAGGGTTGGAACGCTTGGTATTTTTGGTACAGTTGATTGGCAACACGTGTATGTGTGGCAAGGCTTTTGCAACTATGGACCAGGATGGTCACCCATCCGGAAACTAGAAGCAGCGACCGTTGCTTACTCTCAACCACGTTGCGTGATTAATTTCAGCCACTGCGCCGCACCGAGCCACTAAAATTTGTCCATCCGCAAGCTTAATTCAATATTTAGATTTAATAAAGATGCTAGAACGATATTAATAAGTTTTCACAAAATGTGCAAGTAATACTCTAAAGCTGCATATTTTTTTTTGAGACGACGTTAAACAATAACGCATAACAAAGAATATTCAAAACTATACGTTCTGAATAATCCGTTCAACTCTGTTATGTTTAATTATTAGAGTGAATTGACCTATTTTTAGAAGCAAAAATATTATCAAGTGAATCACATAGATTGTTTTTATATTTTAATTTTAAAGTAAAGTAATAAGCACTGTAAAATCTACAAACAATTTACAATTTTAATAATACGACTAATTAATGAGTGTTATTGTACGTATTTCACTGTTGTAAATATTTATCTGCAAGCTTAATACGGTACTAAAATTGAATAATGATTTTGGAACGATGCTCCGCACAAATACTCGTCGCAAAATGTGCATTTAGTACTTACTCTAAAGATGCATATTTCTAGTGAATCTCATAGGTTTCATTTTATATTTTAAAGCGAGTTATGAGCATTTTTAGCGTGTACAAATATTTACAATTTTAATAATATAATCGCAACTCGCGTTTGAATTAATATATACATTAAAAATCTAAGAAATTCACTAGATAATATTCTTGCGTTTACATTAGATATTAGGTCAATTCACTCTAATATATTAAACATAACTGAGTTAAATAGGTTATTCAGAACGTACGATTTGCTATATTATTACGTTTTGCGTTTGTATGACAGTGGTGAAGGCGCATGCGCGGTTGTAACGTCCTCTTGCCATTCACACAATATAAATGTACAACCAAATGTAAGACATTACTGGGGATTGACTTTGGGATCATCTGCGGTCGACCGATTGGTCACCCCTGATGTATTTATCTATATTATACGCGAATGGTTACGTTTAAATGACCCTTTTTCACGTGTACGCGTCTGCCGGTTCGACGGCATAATATTTAAGACGACCTCCACAATATTGCTGTGTGTGTGTGCTATCCAAGATAGGAAACGAATGATAAAAAAGAGACGAGAGAAAAAACGAAAAACACGTCCCTCGGGCGCCACAATAACGACCGTACACAGCCGCCGAACGGTATCGTATCAGTTTTTTAATATCAAATCGAGACACGAAATCCCTCTGTTGGGTCCAACCCCTCGCCCTTCGTGCCCTATGTGGACCCCGCGGTGGTAGTTTTCGTGTGTACCCTCGCTGCAATCGAAACACAATAATTTAACATGACGTCTTGTGCGTCCATGGAGGAGCCAGTGTGGCTTAGGTGAAATTTGGGATACATCTATGGCGGTGCTAGATTAAATATGTCGATTAAATCGACTTGTGGGAGGCTTCTCCCCCCCCCCCCCATTCAAACTCCCTAATTATACTACCCAACATACTAACCCATAATATTCGTTTAATATTTATTATTTTACTACTTCGCCTTTAATACACGCATCTATTTTAACAAAATTGAAAATATTATAAGTTATGACTATTGTTTATGCTGATAAGTACAAAATATTTATAATAATATCAAGTAATCGGAATGGTTACATCGGATTTGCAGACTCCGTACGTTCTATTTTTAGAGGGTTGTTTTGTATTTACTAGGCAACAACTGATGGATGTTATACGGCGTAAACGGTATCGACTTATCGTCCTATAAAATCTTCGTCGATCATTAACGATACATAATTTTTTAATTCAACCAATTCATTCTAGGCTGGTATCATTATTATATATATTATTGGGTAGGTACTATTGTTATTGTGAAAACGAAGAAAATCTCGGAAATAAACGTATTCGAATGACGTAATAATACAGGTGACCAATAAAAAATGTTTGATGCCAAACTTCGTGCGCGTGTGGGGAGGGGGAGCTAATGTAAAATTTGTTGGTCCCTGCAAGCACCCCGCCAAATTGTGCCTAACCAGTATGTGGGTTCGGAGTTTGATGCCGCGGAATATTATAATATCACTGCAGCACATCAGAGCCCGGGTGCGTTAATCCGCGGTGTTTGCCGATTATATTATTACAATATTATAATATGCACCAACGTTCGTATACAACGGCAGTCGGCCGACACTGGAAATGTCTTTGACCCGTGTGATCCAATTGTCTGCAGGCTCGTTCGCGCCATAAGGTTGCAGTTGCAGCGAAGTATCACTGCGGTGATAATAATACCGATATCCATCCGTTTATCTGTAACACTATACGCGCAATCGATTTCGAATGTCGTAAATATAATATAGTGTTTGATACACAACTTATTGCCGTCGTGTCGTGTAAAAAAATTGTTTTCCCATAAGTCTTACACGACCGCAGTTCTCGACGTGGCCCGTTGAACAAAAACCGTCGGTAACACGCGCCGACATAAATATGGTGGTCGTACAAGCCCTATAAAACCGTTTTAAACTGTGTTACGTTTCAATTTTTAATAATAATAAATAATAATTACACTTTTATAATAATGTGTTCACATCACGTCATCAAAAACGGTTTTATTTATTTGCTCGTTCCATCGCGTGATTTTTTATTCTAGTCTACGCCCAGACTTTTAAGTAATAATAGTTAAATATCTGCATCTTTTTCATATCACAATTTCTATTATTTAGAATATTTAATATTTATCCAAATCTTTAAATAAATCGATATTAACTGTACGTCTGACCGCAGCGGCACTGGACAAAATTGGAATTGCAGGCAGTTCAAATAACTTGAATGATCCACCCACCCGTTACAATTCACTAGCCCTCTGAACATTTTATTTTGCGCGTGTTAAACCGGTAGCTATACCTACCGTTTTAAACGAAAACCCATTAGCAAGTTATATAAAAAAATAATTAGTTTGTTTTTTTTTATGATAGTATAATATTTTGTATTTCATTTTAATATTAATTAATTATTATTCAAATGCGGGTGTAGGTTTAACGGCCCAAGTTCGTGGTACGACGTCAACCACCATTCACTTTTCATGTAACTGCTTATAGAACGTAAAAGGAAGAAAATTAAATTATTTTACATTTTGTGAGTAAAGCAACGAATGTATTGGTTTGACGCTTTTACAATAATACGTTTTTATTTTATTTTTATTTTTTTGCATCTGAAAGGCTTTTTTATAGCAGACGAAATGCAGCAGGTTTCTAATGGAAAATTGGATCTAGTTTGTACTTTATGTGGTCAAAAGACCCATGGTCAAACTATTCCAAGCACTTTTAAAAATAATCAGGAAAACAAAAAACAAAATATTGAAAAATGAAAGTAGCGCAACGCCTACAGTTTTCGATCAAATCGATTTTATTTTTTTTGCCATTACTCCAACCACCAGACTTGAAATGTTCACCAAATATTTATATCAGACTTCCTAAAATAGATGGTACAATTTTCAAAATATTTAGTTTCTTCGTGTGGTAGGTACCTATATTTATAGATGTTCGAAATTGTCAACTTTTCAAACCTAGTTATTTTTTTTCGATGTAGCCATGTAGGTTATGTTGATACAATTTGTGTTTGTAAATCGAAAATGTATTACAACTTTCCTCATAAGTAAGTTGTTCTTATAGAAATTAAAACATAATATCTACAATGTATGGTCACAACTTTATTTTGTATAAGCGTTTGAGATTCAGTTTTTTTCAAAAGTCGTCAAAATCACGAAAATGAACAAATTATTTTTCAGTTAAAAATTCATAAAATGTTTTACTTTGATACCTAAAGCTTGAATATTTAATACGAGATTCCGCATTAGTTATAAACTTATTATGATTGAAATGAATTAAATACATTTTAGAGTAAAGCCATATTAATTTTTAATGAGTGTTTGAAGTTTAAATTTTAACATTATTCACACATAAAATAACATTGTTATTAAGTTGTAATTAAGGAAAAATTAATCGTAGGGACATGAAACTTTTCGCCTTTGCATTTATTAATATTTATCATATTATACAAATTATGAATATTTCGAAATGTAGGCAATAATATTTAAACTTGTTTTAAGTAATTAATACCACGCACCAATTCACGCGAGTTATAAGAATAATATATATATATAACCATATATAATACGACTATCAGTTAGGTGAATACTAGATGCCCCAAAAATGCATGAAATAAAAAAAGGTTACTAGTTGCCATCGATGACCATAAGTTATTTCATAATTATATACCAGTTGCCTCCCAAAAATCTTTACAGTGTCTAGTTACATCCCGTGTATAGAATTGACCTGATAATATACTGCTTGCATAATCACAAAAACCTTGCAATACCAACGCATTGCCGTGTCAGCTATAGTCTATTCAGAATAAAAGCACACCAGATTTACGTAGCAAAACCGGTTTTGACCGTGGCCACTTGGTGTCGTCTTATTCTAAATAAAGACGTATAGTAAAATGATAACAATATACACAGTGGCGTAAACTGGGTGGTGCAAATGCAGCATTTGCACCACCAGAAAATCATTGAAATATATGATATATAAACAGGTACAAAATAGTAATTTTACTAATTTTAGACATTATCTATTAAATTATTACTCTGCCTATATTCTAAAATATAGGTCAACCACTATTGATAATTAGATTATTATATTCTATGATAACTACTAACCACAGAATTCTGTATTTTACTATGACAGTATCACAGAATATGACGTTATTCTATGGTACAATTATATTATTATCAACATTGTACCGCCAAAATAGTGTGTTATCACTGGATCAATGTTCATTCAATTCACAAAAGTCAAATATCAGATGACATCAAATTTTAAAATTCTGAATAGTTTTAAAAAGCGCAGGGAAAAACAATATAAAAATTAAGGAAAAATGGGAATTTTTACACAAAATCGGTTTTTGACGATACCGATTTTGGTTTTTGGCGTAACTTTAAAACAAATCAATACATTATATACACATATACATGACATTTTCACTGGTTGTTTACAATTGGATTTTCTATACATGAAAAAATTTTCAAAATATTTTGATTCGTTTTGAACTATTTTTGAACATTTTCAGTTTATATTTCAGTCAAATATTAAAAATCCTTAGTCACAGTTTATTTTTATATGCATTACAGTTCAAATCTTGACAAAATACGGAAAAATTACGAAAATTAGCTAATTATTTTGAGTTGAGAATTCATAAAAATTTTTCTTTTTCAATCTAAGATTTGAAAATTTAATACAAGATTATCCATAAGTTTATTTACCTTTATCAAAATAAAAATATCTACAAGAAAGTCAAATTAAATTTTTATGAGCGTTTGAAATTCATATTTTTACAATATTTGATATTCACTCGATTTCTGGTGTAACGATTTTCTTATTTTGTTGTCATTAAAAAACGTATGACTGCTTGAAAATTTCACTGAATGTTTATATTAGCATTTTCTATACACGATACAATTTTGAAAATAATTTGATTCTTTTTGAGCTGTTTGCAAACATTGTCAGTTCTTAATTTTTTAGTTTTTTTTTCTATAAATAGCAATAAAATTTTATTTGTTGGGTAGAAAAGCGTGAAAATTGTATGCAAGGCTCCTGTTATATTTTTACAATAGCAGTTGAAAAATATTGAAAATACATAGGCACAATTTTTTTTTATAATAATTAAAGGTCGAATTTTGACAAAATGTATTAATTATTTTGTAGTTAAAAATGTATAAAATGTTCAACTTTTATAGCTAAGGATTGAACATTTTAATCAAGGTTTCACGTAAATAGGTAATTATATAAATTACTTTATTCACAATAATATCATCAAATATACTTGGTAATATCATAGGCTGGCTGACGTTTTCGCTAAGAATCGTTTTTCTTATACAATGATATTATATCATTGAATTCAAATTTAAAACCACCCATTACAGTGACCCACTTCTAATATACAGGTGTACAGGAGAGCGACACCCATTAACCCACCTTTTTTTATTAATATTATAGTAATAAATTAAAGAAAGAATAATTAATAAATAATTAATAATAATTATAATTATAATTATAATTAGTACATTATTTAAAGAAATATATAGTTTTTTATTGGGAAAGTTTTTACTTAGGAAGTTGGATTATTGGTGTGTTGGAAATTATAGGTCTAGAATATGTCTCTGCACCACCAGAAATTGGACTCAATTTACGCCACTGAATATACATGTATATTATATGACATTGATATAACTATGCGATGATTTTGAAAAATCAATTTGACATACTGAAATAAAAATAATTACCAATATAAATAAAGAAATTACAAAATAATATCATTAGAAATGGTGACTGACACACCGACATACCATCTCAGCTCAGAATCGTATTGTACCACCACCTACCTTTCGACCCATTTAACTTTTTTCAAATAATTAACTATACGAATAATAAGCTTGTCATTAGCACGGATTTGATTGGATGACTATTTTTAGTCTTTAGAATCTGCATGGCCCATATTTACATATTGTTTTTAAAATACCACGAGGGGGCTGGTGTAACGTCATCTCAGCCGAGGGGTCCAAATGAAATATTTGATAAATATATTATATGCAACTGTATTTTTTTTTTACCAAATATTAACACGTTCAATTTTTGCATGATACATTTTGTTAGGAATCTCATTACATTTTTTTATTGTTGATTTACGTTTCCACGACAATAAATAATGAGTTACAAAAATTGGCTAAAAAAAAAAAATTTTCCTAGCCCAAAAATAGATTATTTATATTAAAATGTATACATATATTATAATATTATTTTTCTATTATACTATACTATATAATTTTAGATTCCTAGTACCAAAGTCGTAGCTTGAACACATTTTTGGGAAGGATTTAAAACCAAATCATATAATTGCACAATTGTATATATTTTAAATATAAAAAACAAAAAAAAAATATATAATATGTCATGATACTAATTATTTAAATAAGGTTTTTTATGCATAACATGTGTGATAAAATAGGTACAATTTATTTTAAATTAAACATTTTTATAGCATTAGGTCGAGCATTCTTTTTTATTCTTTAGTGAAACAATTGATCACATCATCTGAATTGATTTCAATTTGTCCATGTACCTACTATGTACACTCAGCTAGACTTTGTAAAAGTACTTTCACACACATCCGATCAGAGTCCGTTCCGAGCTTTCCGAGGTCACTTAGACGTACTTGGTCTGACGAGTTAATATAAACGTAAATATTTTTTTAATCTTTTCATGGCAGAAAATGTTTACTATGGTTTTGATGTCGTAACTAGAAATGTAAGGCTCATAGTTTCAAAAGAAAACATATATTTGGAAAAATTCAGAATTTAAATGTAGGAACACAAAACCACAATTTACTACCAAACAATAATTCTTGATTCGTCTATTATTCAATACAGCATACGCACGCATAACACATAGGTACACATGAAACTTTGAAATTATCGTTATACAGTGATAAATTATACGGTATAATTATTATTGTTGATAAATAAGATATCTAACCCCTAACGTCAGGAATTCAAAATATTATCATATGCATAATTTATACATGTTTATTATTATATATTATTATGTAGGTACCTACACATTATTCGGTATGGTAAACGAAAATTTGATATGGGGAATTGCTTTAGATTCATATTTTGTAGGTAAGTAATAGGCGGTAATAACATTGTATGGCCTATTTTTTTTTTGTAATTTATTTTTTTTTTAAGCCGAGTGGGGTAAACTGGTAATGTTGGTCTCCGAAAAAAATAATTTCCAATCACAGTATTCCGTTTTTTTTTACTGGGGGGAGGATGACTGAATATTTAAAAAAATACTTACCTGAGTGTTCTAAAATGTTCCTACCGTAACACTACATGTCGAGCTATACACTTTTACATGTACACAACTACTATGATCATGACGTGTAAATGCATTAAACATAAACTATACTTACGTCTATATATATATGTAACTTTCTAGTGCCTACATATTGTTTAAATAAACGATAAAAAATACCTCATAACTTATGATCTATAGGCAACTCATAGTATTTACGTTGTAGATAATCTATATTTCATTGCATCATGATTTATTCATCACTGTTTTCATTTTAACATCGGCCAAATATTATTATGTCGACATTCTCAAACGTATTAAAATAAAGGAATTGTACTCAGTATATCGTTCTATATTCATATTCTTTATAAAATATAACACCATGCGAATGAGTTTCAGAATTTTTTCAAAATGCCTGTATAAACATTCGATAACCATTATTATGTAATAATTTTTAATATGCATTTAATATTGCTTTTGACGAAAATAATATTATTGCAGTACATTGTAATTTTATATAGAACGATATTCCTCAATCGGAATAGGTATTTAAATAATATGTATTCATAACATTGATTAAGATATTTCAAGAAGGCTAGTATAGGGCTCTTTTAATACCTAATTTATTATTTTGTTTATCTAAATATTGGAAACCGTAATAATTTGTAAAAAAATTAAAAAACATAATATCAAACGGTTTTGTATGCATTTATATGGACAATTGAGTAGTATATATGATCAGATTAGATAATATAGCTAACCATAAATTCACACAGACGAAATTATTCATACTGTAAACCTATAAAATGATCAAAAATCGAAATTTTGTTCAAGCTAATTTTTCCCAAGGGTACTTAAATAAATAACAAAAGGATAATATAAATAAATTTAATTCAAAATACTTTTTGATTGCGACTACCGATTGCTCTTAAATTGTAATATATTAAAGCCGGCAGTCAAACAAATGGTATAATAGGCCGTCTGTTTTTATATTATTATTATTACACCCAAGCGATATGTTGGAGGTAAATATTTTATAATTTTATAGCCTTATGTTTTAGATGTATTTTATGATTACAAATGCGTATAACATTTACTCAAAATGTTGTTTCTAATACATTAGCTAGTTGTATTCGTACATTTATCATCCACACTTTGATTATAATATTATGTTGGATGTTTTCTTAAAACAGAATTTCATAATAGTTGAAATAGTATAGGTAAATTATTTACATTATGTGTGTAGGCAAATTGAAATTATTTACATTTTACAATGAGTATAAATAAATAAATAACTTTGGGATCAATAACTCTGGGGCTATTGAGAAACAAAATAATAGTCATACACGATAGTAATGGCATATATTTTATTTAAAAAACATACATTTTTTAAGATATTAGTAAAAATGATTGTTAAAAAAATAAAAAAATATTTAAACAAAATACTACTGTTGTAACAATACAATACAACTACTAAACATTGGAATAAAGTACAGCGAACACTACATTATAAAACCACGATGACATTTTCTTTGTAGTTGGTATACGACGCTATGGGGCTTCGACGAGATAATTTGATTACGGCAACTATTGAGGAAATTCGATATTTTTACCAATACATCATAAAATTAGAAATGTTTCGTGTATCGGTTTTTAAATAGGTTATAACCAGTCGTTTTTAAAAATGACCCTTTCATTTTATCGTTAAGGCAATTTGATTTTGTTTTATTATCTTGAAGTGTTAGTTATTACAATATTTTTTACAGCTTTCCGATACTAATTAAATATGTACCTGTTAAATATATATAATTTATTCCAGATAAAACGTTTTTCTATTTATATTTATCAACACACTGACTAATGTTTTATTTATAAAAACTATTTTGAATACAAATTATTAATATATTAATAATATAATTATAGTGATTATGTTTTAGGTTTAAAGTCGAAAAAAAATATGAATTTAATTGTTTGGTTGAATATGTATGTATTAAACAAATGTTATTATTTTTGATGTATTTTATAGCTATAAAAATGGTTTTAAGTCTTAACACGTAACCAATACCTATAATTGTTTATATTTTTTTTTCTAAACTCTTAATACCAAATAGAAATCTAATATTTTTATCTTTGACATAAAAAAAAAATGTTCAAGTAGGTAATCGTTGTTTTATTGTTATAAAAGATTTCATTGATTCAAGTCTAAAATTAAAATGTTCATGCAAACTTGTAGTTAAAAATGTATAATGAAAAAATTACAGTTTATCATAGTTTGTTTATTTTTATACCAAACTATATCGTTATTATTTTTATAGCTTCATTAATTATAATAATTTAAAATAAAAATGTAATTCAAGTACAAATTTGTAAAATGTAAGTTTTTACTAAGAATTTTATTTGTTTAACATTAAATACAGATTTTAAGTTTCACACGTTCATTAATTTACTTCTTTTGGCAATCTAAATTAAACGTAGGTATTTGCTTAGTAATAATCAACTGCCTTGGAGGACAACAGTCGTGCAGATCATATAATATTATACACGATAATCAACTATATTATTATATCACTATAATATAGGTACTAATGAAACATTCAAGCATCATATTATTATATAAAAACAGTTGATTTATCTTCAGGCACTCATGATAGTAATTTTAACTTATAATAGTTATTACAAAATATATATATCTATACAAATATTGAGCGCCGTCCTTAACGTTGGATCTTGATAAAAAAAATACAAATTTGTACATGAATCCTTAAGAGTATACCTACTACAAAAAATGATTTAATTAATTTAATATTTTTAAAAAAAAATAACCATAATATCTATAAATATTGAATATACTATGAAATATTATGTTTTGAACATTGTTTGTACATCTATATAAAAAGTTAATCAATTAAACAAAGTAATCAGAAAATATTAAAATCTGTAGTGATTAATTTACGAATTGAACTAAGGTTGTATATTCCACTAATTTAAAAATAAAGTAAAAAATAGTCTGTTATAAAAATAGAGTGTATCTCAGACACACAAAGTTGCTGCGTGAAACTTTTAGAAAACTTATTGTGCAAAAAAATACAGTCGTCATACTTGTAGTAAATTTATCGCGTTGATGAATAATTTAATAATAATATCGAATATACTCAGTAATTCAGTGTCTAAAATTAGTATACTAAAAGAAGACACATCTTAAAAAAAAAAAACTATGACATTTACAAAATATAAAGATATTATGACCAAGGTCATATTGTTAATTATTAAAAAATGAACAATCAGTAGGAAAAAATAAGGTACATTTTCTCTGATAAAAAAAATGATATCACTTACACACGAAAAAATACAGCCATAATAATATATTTGAACTATATTGATGTGAGTTTATTATTGTTATTATATAACTTTTATATAATAAAAGTCAAAAGAAAGTAAAATATTTTTATTATAAATACTAAAATATCTAGCTACATTAATTGTACCGTTTCATCTCTTATATTTTATATAAGTAGAAACTTTACTAAGGCTTACTAAAAATACAGTTACCGTTAATTGTTTATATACTCTTCATTATTTTTTTTAACAAATGTTTGACAAAATATTTGTTCTTATTTATATAACAATACTATAAGTAAGTAATCAAATTCATATATAGAGTCGATAAATGACTGGATCTATTTCCCTCAACATAAGTAGTCTTTGAACAATAACCTGAGACAATTTTAACTATAAATAATACGTAGGTAGACTTACCTACGTACACTTAAACAAGAAAAAGAATTCACATTGTAGTATTAAAAGGTGAAGTGGGCGTTTAGTGAATAAGCTCATGATACTACAACAGTATTTAAGTAATTTTTCAAACTTTTACGCTTAAAAAAATGGAAGAAGTTTTCAGATCTGAATACTTAAAATAATAACAAATGTATCGCTAAAAAATAAATATTTTTATAGAGTATAAACTTTAATTTTTTTTTCGACAGTGTAAAAAACGTAAAATACTGCCCTAAAACAATTGAAATCAATCATGAAAACAGCTAATAAAACAATCTCACAGTTATTGTAAAACAATAAAAATATGATAAATCAAACCGATCGCTGTAAAATATAATTCTTATGATATTTGTTTCAGAATACTCTACTATTGGTAATTGCCAACGTTTACCTACCTAGTGAAATATGATATATATATTTTTTTAATGTGAATTCTATGTTATATAAGATATTATAAAATATAATATACTGATAAAGGTATATTACAAAACACAAATTAATAATGATCGAAAATAATATTTTCCAGACAAAAACAAGTTATAATTTTGATACTAATATCACCCTATGCCGATTCGCTCTCTTTCACTCCAAATCTCAAGTATAATAATGAAACATACATAATATTAAAAATGGATTTCAGAGACTTACTTCAAGGATTACATATTTATATTATTAGCGTGTTGTATGTTACCGACATTGTTTATATTAATTCATAATCTGTTTTTTATATTATGTAATAGTTTATTGTATACTATCTAGGCTTTTATGGAATGATAAACATTCACCAGTTAATGTTTATAGTAATTATATTTACTATTATTCTGCATTAAAAATAATACCTAACGCAAACCAGACTATGTAATTATAATTAAGCTCGGTAAAGAGGTATTAATCGATTTTCTAATGGTATACTGGTAATTTTATCAACTTTAACACCGGGTGTCAACCTGAATTTTAACGTATTTTTTATTATTTTTGGAGAACTTTACCATGATATGCCACAATTTTTTATGTGTATAGTTTAATTAATTTGTTTTACTTTAACCGAAATAAAGAAACTTCGCTTTGATATTACTACATATTTTAATTCATGGTGACTGCAGGTGACTGTTATATTTCAAGGAGTTGAAAAAGGTCACTATTATAGTATTTTAATAATCAACAAAAATGTTTCTGATTGAATTCTAATGTAAACTTTAATAAAACAACAGTAGGTATTCTAAATTATTAAAAATAATCATAGAACCTCAACAAATGCGCAAATTGTTATTATAATATTTGTGTATTTCTCTTGTGTACCTATATGGTAAGTGGAAGTTTTGAGAGACACTGGCATAGATGCTTTTTAAATTATATAAACAAAATCTACATTTTTTTTTTAAATTGGTTGCACTGTAAACTTTGAGCTAGTGGTTTTTCCTTACCGATTAAATGAAAACATGAGAAAATCAAATCAAAAAAATTATCTTCGTAAAGTACAATCTAAATAAAATGTGCTACCACCAAGAAGCATTATAATCACGAGTTAAACGGATCCATCGTTCTATCCAACATAAAACATTAAAACCACAGACATAAAAAAATAAAAATAAATGTAATAATAATACACTCTTTGCTGACACGTAGAATCCGAAATAAAATTTTGTTTTCGTGTATCTAAAATATAATGGGTCGTATATTTGAATAAATTACGGTAATATTATAGGTACCATTAACACAATGTGTAGTAGAATAAAAATATGGTTCAGAGTGAATATACGGTTAGCAAAATAATGGGTAGGTACCTGTAATATATTATTATTATGCAGTTGTTATTGTTTTTGGTGTTAATGACGACATTTTTTATTTAATTTTTTGTTGATCGTGACGTTTTAAAAGATGGTATAAATAACAAAGAAAGATCGAACGTCGACCAACGAATCCGTTAAACGAGTGGGATTCTGGTGGTCTTCTATAAAGTTCAATTTTATGACGGTATTAGGTATCAGGGTAATATTCTTATATTCTACGACGACTGTTTGTGGTGAGATTTATTGGCCATTTTCCTCCAAAAACAAGATAACGTATTCATCCACAGACCATTTTCCTCCACTATCTATTTTCCAGCGTTATCAAAATAATAATATCTTTCTATTTATTTGTATAATAATATACAAACATCATAACATCATCGTAATGATATGAAAATAAATGTATTCTTTTTTATAATAATCAATAACTATAATAACTTAAAATAATATAAAATACTTTTTTTTATATAATATAATGATTTATAATACAGAGTTATACTTATATTATAAGAACAATTATCTAATAATTTGTGTAGTATTCGACGACCAATGTATAGATGTATTTGTATAATATTATGTTTTAACACTATACAACATAGCTAACATTTAAATTTTAAATATGTTTAAACATATTGTATTAATTTGTTAGTAATTAGTATAATACTATATACCAACTATACTATTATACCAACTCGTTTTAGTGAGTCAATCGCACCGTAACTTATTGATACACAATTTTAACACAAAAATATAATATTGGCTTATAAGTGAAATTATAGTCAACGTTTTGACATTAATTATTTGGTTTGTCTTAAATTTTTGTATGAGATTATGGTGCAAATTTTTAATATTATAAACGAAAGTTTTTAGTTACGTAATGCCCACGTGTGCGTACCTACCTCAATTTTAATTAAATTAATATTACGAGATTATCAACTGTTAGTGCAATACTCAATAAATACACACAGACATACAGTAGAGAATAGTTATGAATATCGGCGCTGGTAAAGTATAGACAAAATATCGGATATAATGGCCAATGATATAAACCTTAAGAATAATATATTATAAGGTTTAATATAATCTTAATATTTGGAGGGAAATAGACACGTTTCTAGTCCAAACAATGTGTGAAGGAAAATGGAAAGTACCTTAAATTTTTTTTAAAGGAAAACGAACAATGAAATAAAAAATAGTTCATTTTTTTTGTTGAGGTCCTGCCCGGTTTATTATTAGCGTATACGAGTGGTAGGTATTTGTATGTGAATATATATTGGTATGAAAGCACTCGTATAGTTATTTATATAAGTCTTGATGAATATGTATAATGTTTGTAGTCCCCTTTTTTACCTAAATAATTATTCCTAACTTGAGGGATAACAATAATGGGATGGAGTTCGATGATCGAGATTACTACTTTTATATAATATGTACTATTTCAAAGATAGGTTTTTTAGATGTGAATTTTATTTCGACTGTTCAAATTAATATTTAGAGAAAGTTTAGAGATAAATACAATAAACTAAGTTAGTATTATACCAACTCGTTTTAGTGAGTCAATCGCACCGTAACTTATTGATACACAAATTTCAAACTACATAATATATTATGGTAAATTGGCGTTTATGCTTGTCAAAGCATCGTTTACCTTTGATATTCAAATTATCGGATCTTCGATTATAAACCACGAGCCGTTTAATATCGTCATGGAAAATTAATGGAATAAATAAATAATATAATGAATACAAATTACATATGATTCATATGTCGTTGGACACATTTTATAAATGATATAAAAATGGTTAGATGTTTGAAATAAAGACTTAAAAATTAAAATTGGAATTATGAATCAGTTGTGAATTCACAGTCGTAAGTATGCCTAGCTGGTCGATGTCATAATATAGTAAACAGTACTAAACACTGATTAGATGAGATTATCTTAACTTTCTACAATGTACAACCCAACGTAATATTATATAGATATTAAGATATTTATTGGTTATTACAAAAACCGTGATTTTCGCCAAAATTAATTTTTTCAATTTCTAATTTGGAAATGTATTGCTATAGTTTCAAATATTTGTTTGGGATGCAGTTTACGATGGTTACATTTTCTACCGATGATAAGAAAAGGAGTGCAGCTTAAATTATACCCGATTGTCCTAGTTTTACTGGGTACATTTTACAATTTAAAAAATGTGCGCAGTATGCGTATTTCTCTCTGTCATAATATAGTAGTTTGTTCCACGGAAAGGATATAATATATTAAATATTGATATTAAGATTAAGACGAATGTTGTTCTACCTAATGATTAAAACACATGCGCTTTATCTATGATTAGTATTCTGGTGTTCTTGTAGTGTTCTAGCATCGAGTTCAGCCTAATCTCAAATTTCCGTAGGCAGAGTATACCTAGGGCTAGAGATTATAAGTATACATACAGCTGGTCGAACTGTAGGCATAATGTGAATATTTCAAACAAGTCGAACAATCATATTAAGTGAAAACATATAGAAAAACTTAAAGGTCACAATGCACGATAAATTGTATTGAATCAAAATAATAATATTATTGACAGTGTATTGATGATATTGAAGGTGCTTTTTCAATTAATTGACAATATCAAACCAGTTTTGATATTTACTAATGAATAATTATCTATATAATACAATATTGGTCGTGTATATGAGATCCCTTCTATCACTAACAAGATGGGTTTGCGATACTATGGTTGAATAGTATTTGTACGATTAGTATTTATTTAGGTACATAAACCGCAATGTGATTTCTGAATGTTTGTTTGAATTTTAATTACCAAGGTATAGGTGTGAAATAAGAAAAAAAATAGGTGATTCACCAAGCATGCTCAGTACTCACCCCTTCTAACTTCAAAAATTCAGTTATTCAAAATCTGTTATTTTTTCTTTTGAAAATTATTCGTTTAATAATTTACAATTAAAAAAGGGAGTTCTCATTTGAAAAACGGAAAATTGCATTGACAATTCTTAAGTTGTACAACAGAATTCAAGAATTTGAAAAACGGGTTTGGAGCACATTTAAAAATTCCAAAAATCAGAATCTGAATGATTTCGTTATTAAAAGAAACAACGTAGGTGAGCATGCTTGGAGAATCACCATGTATATGTAGCATTTATATAGCTCACATACATATTATAGACATAATTTATATAGGTAGTGTACCACAAATGTTTTAGATACAGATAATTTTTTGTGAATATTTATAAAATATCGGGTCTTGTTAGTGACTATGATAAGTTTCTTTTTTTGCTATTGATTTATAGAGAAACTATAATACTATAGCATTTAATATCATGAAAATCAGAGTTAGTTTAGGTATTTATATTTTTTATATTAATTGGCTTTAAACATAAGTAGGTTTTTATCTCATATTTTAGTATCATACGAAATCTTTAATTTAAGTCTAAATATAATAAAAACGTGACAAACATTAAAGGGATACGTTTTTAATTAAATCGTTTTGAAAGTACCTACGTTATTATATTTTTTTTTTCAAATCATTTTATTTTTTTATTACGTCTCGACAACGTTGTTATTGGCGTTCAAAATAATTTTATATTATTTTTTTTAAGCTTCATAAAAATAAACGATTCTTCAGTAGGCATCGCAATTATATTTTCTACTATACAGGTATCCGATGAGGAGCACAACTGTACATTTCTAATTTGATTTATAATAATATGCCAAACGTCAAAGATAATAAATCCTAACCTATTGCTTTTTTTCCTCGTTTATTTCCTTGAGTTTTGTGCCGATTGTGACGAGCATGCTAAACTTACGATGGTTCGTCACTTATCACAACGATGGAGTGGAATTTACAAAATAATTTATTATTATTTACTATAGTGATTTAATAATACAACAGATATATATAATTAATCAAATAAAAACGCGTCCTGCTTATATGCCACGTTATTAATATAATTTCAGTTGGCATCATTCCACTAACACCAAATGTATAGGTGCACATAGTAAGTCATTTCCACTTGATATTCAGTAATTTGTTGCCTAATGCTCTTCAAAAAATACAAATAAGACCGGTCCTTGGATTCTTACCGCAAGTAATTCTCAAACGCCGAGCTTTTGTGACAAAACACTCCGTTTGGTGAATTTATACTAACATGAAACCAATTGAACAATCGTGTATTTTTTATGGATATTAAAATATATTGACTTGGAGGGAAAATCGCTTCAGAGGATTTTGATCCCATAGTTATTTGACCAAACGATTTATAACTATCGTAAAATTATAATATAATTGAGAATAGAGATACAAAATTTGTCAAATAAAAATGCATCCTGTTTATATGTAACATTATTAATAAAATTGCAGTTTACATCAACTGTATAGGTACCTTATACCTTAGATAATACATGCTGGATAGAGTTATAGTTTAAACTCTTGAAGCCGATTTGGTCGGCTGGTTCGGCCTCGATATCGCCACTGAGGATGCGCAGAACATTACCGCAATTAATAATTATGCTACCCCGTCCCGCATTATCTTTTTCATTTCTGACGCATGCGCAATAAATTCAGTGCTGTTCGACTATTACTCAATTACTACCATGATTTAAGATATTAGATTACCATGTACATGTGCAATAGAATTTCAGATCGGGCGATCGGTTATTGAGTTTCAACAATATTATTGTATGACAATGGATTGATTGATGAATACCTAATACACAAAAATTATATTATTTCTGAATGAATAATATATGATTTTTTTTTTTGTTGAAATGACAACACTGCTATGATGATGGCTGTGACCGCTCCACCCAACCCCGCCAACCTGTAATACTCCGTCCATGAGTATGAGATCTATGCTAGGTCCGCATCTTATTCAGCCGTTTTTCACTTGATATCCAGTTTGTTTTCTCTACAGAAAATACCAATAAAGATGGGAACAAGTCACAGAATAGAACAGTCTGTAAATTTGTTAACGCAACTGTAACTTATTCATTCTGTAATGATTTAATTGCGTGTAAAAAAAAAAAAGTTCCATAAAAGATTTGCACTTAATTTGATAACCGTGGTTATCAAATAATTTATACCACCTTTTATTTGATTATAATACGATATGATATTTCTTATCACCATATTAACGGATCTGTAAAAGTTACAGAACCATAATCGGACCTATACTTTAGTACTTTACAGGTCCAGTAGCCGATAAATTACAGATCCGTTAACGCTAACGATCGCTTCAAGCAACACCCAATTTTATTAACAGAATCGTTAGTGCGATAACGGTTCAGTAAGTCGCTACACATTTATGCAACCCTTCCTAAGACATTAAGACGCGTTCTTGGATATTTACCGCAAGTAATTCGAACGCCGAGCTATGGTGACGGAAAAACGCCGTTTGGTGAGTAAAACATTAAACTCGTCGTCGAACATTACCAAAAAAAAAAATTGCTTTACGACTGATTTACTCGTACCTAACCTTCAGCTGATAATGATTGAATGTCTGACACGGTTCGTATGCTGCTGATTGACAATGCAGGACATTACTTAAGCGTCTAAATTATTAAATTTTTACCATTGTACAACCTGTCAATGTACCTTACCTATAATGTGTCACGCACTCGGTTTTGTTTTGTAACCGATCAAAATCCACCGCCAATTGATCCGGTCTCGGATCTCCTGATTTGTTTTTTCGTAGCACGACAAAATATAAATCTGTGGCTTGGGTGTTTTGGAACGACACACATATTTAGCCACCGGCAATGGATTTCCCGTCGGTCGAGCGGCGCGAGCATATCGTATGACAATACGCGTGTACGGATTACTATCCATACACATATAACATAATAGACCAGGAATGAAAGCTGTTTTGTGTGTAATACATTGAAGTCAACATGTGTGCGAGAGAGACAGACAAAGTAATGCTATTGTATCCCTACGTTAAGTTACAATCTCCTTGATAATATTAATCATCAAATATGTATTGATTTATATGGACATGTAGTACTATCACAGTGCAATGGTCATGTTTAGACGTCGTTTTTATTTCGTATTAACACGCCGTGGTTCGAATACCTGTATTATAGCCGAGATTGATCGTAAAGTGGCAAAGTGCCAGCATAGAAGGAGGTCCGTATAATATCGAAACCGATTCATGGAATCGCTTCAAGTCGATATAATTTCTTACTCCATTCCCGGTTGCTATAGACGAACCATGACAGAGAGCGTAAGATAAATGTAGCTTGAGCTACCGTCTGAATTGCGGTCCGAATTCTTATCTTTTTTCTTATCCGATTAATTCTTATCCAAGTCGGTAGTGGGTGTTAAATGAGTTTATGACGAGACGTAACCGTACGTATTTAAAAAATGTTCCTTTCAAAAACGCTCGACGAAAAATGAAATATTTTACTTTTTATCAAATGATTTTACTTTTAAACAGAGCGGTCGTCGAGTGTGAAATGCCCCGGAGTTGCAAAAGTTGTAATGCAAAATTATACACGCTATTTCAATGACCCACGTGTTTTCAAAATCAATAAAATACGATCATACAAATCATACAATTTATGAAGTAGCCGATAGTAATTAAATAATGATAATTATTATAGACGAAAAACAAATAACTCGAGTATGCTGACGAATTGTCACTTTTGAAAAGCCCAAGGAAAATAACTCGACTAGGGGCTAGTGAAATGATGATTACAATTTTGAATACATTAACAAACAGACGTGATTTAGACAGATAACTAAATAAATATAAATCTTAAATTAAATAAAAATATTTATTAATATCAGGGCTTGGAAGTTATTGTTGCACAAATAATTGTTTGCAATATTTCTGTAAAATATTTTAACTGGGTTGGGTTTTTTCTATAAATCCGGGGTTTTTGCCAACCTTGATATTTATTATAAATATTGACTATTATTAAAATAAAACTTATAACTATTGATTCATGTGTTAGGTGAAGTCAATTAATATAGCCAAACAGATAAGTTGTGTTAATGTAACCAATACGTCAAGTATTTAACAAACGATTGTAAGCAACTTAAAATGTGACGAGGACTCTGGTAAATATGCATTGTGCACTTATTAAAAACTCATTGTAATTTATAAGTGCTGGCAAAGTATTTAGAAATACACTTAGACTAGTCGCCAAAGATATTATTATATGTATAGAAATAAGTCCAATAACTCCATTACTACAATTAGGCATATCTTTACAACGTTGGCAACAACAGATATTTAAGTCTCGGAAAAGTTACGTAATCTTTCATCTACACTGCAGTCACGGCCAACTCAAATTTAATACTTATCATTTGATAAATCCCACTTTCACTTTCTCAGTAGATTTAGATTATTAATTATATCAACACTTTTTTCTCCCCCACCCTTTAGTACGCTCTTATGTTCAATTCACTTTAAAATCGTGTAATAATTTATTTTCTAATTTTTCTATTTTCTATTTATTTCATATTGTATATTATATTTATTTTATTTAGGTTACAATTATTAAAAAAATATATTGTTTTTTTTATCGAAACCTTAATGGAAAATATATTCAATTGGTTATAAATGATAACTTACTTATGAGTACTTATGAGCATCAATAAGAATATTTACATATTCCACTTTTATAATTTAATGTTTTCCAGATGTATTTACTTATTGTAGTTGATGTCTTCGGTAGAAAAAATAAATACATTTTAGTCAAATAGTATTAGAAACAATCATAGTTGGTGAATCTTGGTGAGTTAGACTCTGTACCTGAGATCTGAATGACTGTATACATTTTAAATAATGGACAGCTGCAGTAAGGTCGTCGTTTTTGTTGTCAAATCAAACGTATTAATTATGGCTTCGTCTGACGTACCTCACAACCATCATTTATCACCACTTTTGTTTGCATTGAAGATCAGTAGTATAGCCGTATAGGTACACCAATCCATTTCTTGAAGTTGGTTACTTGCTTTTTTTGCAGACTATTTGAAGTAATTTATGAAAATTAATTAAACTTAAGATTATTTAACTTGATAAAATGACCTCGATTGTTATTCTAGATAGTGCAAAGCGTTAGGTTCTATACTTATCTCATTAAATGCACACTGTAATTGTTATTGTATACACATTCCCATAAAAAAAACTGTAATTAATAATTTGTTACTAAAATGTATTTAATTAACTTGTGTTTTATTCATTATCTTTATCGTGTATACAGTGTGAAAAATTATCTGTTTAACAGATGAATCAGCAATAAAACTAATTTAAATTTCAAAGAATATATTTTTCTATTTTATAAAAAAAATAAAAAAATTAAAAATAAAACCAAAATTGTTGCCGAGGATGTGTTGACAAAATTTTCAGATGTGGATACGATTTGAGTATATCCTATTAGCAAATATAAAGTATTTAAGAAATAATTACGTTATTAAAATAATAATAATATGTGATGTTTGGATATTTATTAGATAAGTACTTCTAACAAATCTTTTAACTTAATTCAAAACATAATAATAGTAGTCGAGGATGATTTGTATGTGTGAAACAAAATCATACTGATACAAAAATTATATGGTTAATATAAATGATGAAATTATTTTAATAATTAATCATTTTTACAATAGGTATTATAATAATTTATAATTTTAAATTTAAATAACTCAATTACTACTCGTTCACATTGTGATAAATATACATCTATATTTAAAAAAAATTTTGTGCTTAAAAATGCACAGTAGAAAACGAAGGTTCAACAAATAGTTCAACTATGCTTCAAAATTCTAAAAAACTAAATTTGAATAATTATTATATTTTTAATAAATGGTGAGAATCATTGGCGGTTAACCCTGTAAAATGTTTAATATACAAATATGAGGTTGATTCAAAATAAATAAACTTATTGAGTATACTTGGAGAATCAACCTGTATAATTTACAATATGAAAATTTTATGTTGATTAAAAATAATTTGTACTACCTGAAAAAAAACCAATTCAATTATTTTAAAAGAAAGTATCAGTTATAGTACTCGCTGTTTAAACTATTCAAATCATTGGATATAAAGAAAATAATAATCAGTATCACCACAATCAACCACAAATACATAACAAAATATAGGACCTGTCGAAAATAGAAAATTAACATCAATTTTAATTTTAAATGTCCAAAGATTAATTTAATTTGTGCTAATACATCTTAATAAAAATTACGATCGTAAGCGGGCGATGTAAATAGACAATAGACATTATTTTTCTGCGTGTAGGTACTACTGGTATGGTGTGTTTAAACACCAACGTAATATTATAATAGGTACTGTTGTTTATAGCTATACCAATGATGACATTTTAAAACATAAACATGTAATAAAATACATTATATTCGTAAGAAACAATCAATCATCCTGACATTGCCAAAGGTAAATCTAAAGTCAAAACTGAATATTATTTAAGTAACTGCAGAAAAAAATCTCAATATTTCGGGAAACCGACATTTACTTACTTTTTTAAAAAAAACAACGATTTTTTAAAAATAATTATTGCAAAAATAACATAATAATTAAGAATGACGTATTGAGTTAATAGAACACGCGGTTCCATAAGTATATAGCTATAGTTTAACTAAAATTGTATGAGTGATTAGCCCGAAATTTTTTCGAAAGTTATAATTTTCCTTCAACTTGAATGAAATATTCAAATTGTTTTCATTCCAATGCTGATATATTATGCAACATCGACCATAATATGAGACGATCATGAAACATGTAAATCAGTCCAACTACGTAATAAACATATTGTTATTCAACACTCTGTATACTAGCTCTGTATACTAGCTTGTACTTAAAATATTCTTCGAAAATAGAAAAGAAATTCCCCTTTGTTACCGACCGTGTAAACGGTTGAATAATGGTTTTAAGCGTTATGTACACGAACTAAAAAGGGTCTTATGATTTCGGGCGTCTGCTTTATGATTTATGAATCGATGTAGTTTTGTAGCATTAACTTAACTTTCAGATTTCCGTCTGTGAAAATTCGAAACAAACATTTATGTTGACTTTGTAATGCATTCAACCTATCAAAGCTGACATTGAAAAACAAGTATTTTAGACTCTATATATTATCATCATAATCTTTAACACGCACACTCATCCCAGCTGACTAAATAATTAAACGAAAATATTTTACTAATTTTTATTAATAACTGATATTAAAGCTTACAATAGTGTTAATATTTAATTTTTATTCACATTTTTCAATTCTCATGTTTGGATTTGTGGTTTATACTAATTTTAGAGTAACACAAATAATTATTACAAAATTATAATGATTTTTGTTATTTTTATTTATATCTGTACCTATATTAAAATGTAAAACTATTTGAAAATTACCATATTTAAATTCTTATATTGTAATATGATAATTGTATTTATTTATAATTTCAATAATGTATTAAAAACTAAAGAGTTTTGTTCTGAACTTGCATCTAGTTTTCAAACATCTTAAACATTTTTTATAAAAAAAATTATTGAAACAATTTTTTTTTCATAAAACCAATAATTTATTTCCAGAATATTATAAACTTTTATGATTGAAATATTCAATAAAAATGGCCGACAGCTGTGCAATATAAGGCTACCTGCCTACATAATATATTCAATATATCACACAAATAATTACATTATATATAATAGGAAAAATAAAAAAACAGTTAAGACTTTGATCAAGTAAAATATAAAGAACTTGTTGAATCAAGTTTGTAATACTATAATGGTGTAGGCAAAAGATAAAAATACACATTATGGTAATTTTACGACTTTTGAGCGTTTATTGTATGTTCAACAGTTGAATTATAGTCTCATTATGTGGTTCAATGTTGTTATAAGGGTATACTATGAATCTACTTTAAGGGTTTAGTAGACATTAAAACCATAGATCATATTTATAAGGATCGAGCGGCAAAAAAAAATAATTTAAAAAAAAATCACACGTAATTATTTATTTCACTTTTCTCAGTGAACCTCTATTTTAATTTTACTCAAACCAAACACTACTATTCACAAATTCGACATGATAATCTTTAGTCTGTTATTCGACTTCCATTCGGTTTCTATGCTATTTAAATAATTTACATATTTTCCTCTCTTTATCCATAACTAGCCTAATAGCTGATTAACGGAAAATTTGAACACTCAAATACACAACCATGGAAAATACGTTAGACGTCCTAACCTTATGATCAATTCTCATTGTACCTACGATGGAATCTGTTTGAGAGGCCCTTAAACTTCTGTGAAACGACAAATATATATATATATATAGTACCTATTGCATTGCCATATTTTTATAACCCTTTTGACATAATGGTTTTTCAGGGGCAATTTTCACTCAAGAAGACAAAGACAGTACCACGGAGGTAGCATTCAAATACGCTGTATACAGGATAAACAAAGATAAAGCAATTTTACCAAACACAACGCTTGTATACGATATTGAATATGTCTCTCCACATGACAGCTTCAAAGCTTCTAAAAAAGGTAAGTACGGCTGGTTACAAAATATCTTAAATTTATTTATATTTTTAAATAAATAAAAATGTTGAGAACATACTATATTATATTATTATCTATAGTTTATATAGTTAATGGAGATGATTTTTATTTCGATTATAATACTAATTTTACGAACCGAACGAATTATAAACGAATTGGTTAATGTGCGAAGAACATAACGTATGTTTATTCCAATAAATGTTGATCAACTTATTACTTAGTCCATAGATTAGAAAGAATAATAAAATCCCTCTCTAGATACCTAATATAGTATATTACTAGATATGTTTCTCTGCGAGGAAAGCTTAAGAATAATATAAATGTTTTTGAGTATAGTGCAGGGAAAAATTATCTACTAGGATGCTATTATAGATTGATTTTTAAAATAATAATTCTTCATTTTCTTTTCTATGGTGATTAACAAAGCTTTAGGTACGCAAAATCTGTTAGAAAAAAAAAGTTGTATCCAGCCCAAAAACATTACATAACAACGTAACTCCCGAATACCAACGTCTCATGGAATACAATGTAGTGTAAAACTACAGTAATATTATCAAAGCGTATTATTGTAGTATTTAAGTTCTAACCGATAATTACTTCATTGTATATGCAAATAATACATACAGTTATATCCACCACAGAGATAAGTCGATAATCGTTTTACATCAGGTCCCTATGACATTTTAATTGAACGAAATTAAATGTAAAAAAAAGTGTACCTATAAGCGAGTTCAACGTGAACATGACGACTATGATGCATAGTCAAGAAAATTTATTGCCAGAACACGAAAGATCGTCATGCAGTGTATGTCCTAATATTATTTTTTTTATCAGTCACCAACACGCAGTGTACACGATATGAATGGTTGCATTGGTCGGAGACGAGTATATTCTGGACAGTGAGCTGAGATATATAAATGTGTATGTGTGGGTTTGTGGGTGTGTGTCTGTAGTAATAGGTCACGAATAAAGCCGTATGAATGTGAAACGATATAATGGTAGGAGGCGAGTAAGTGGAACTTCACATAAATCATTCGAATCTCCCGAAATACCCGCACGTTATTACAGTTAATGTATATAGTACGTTATTTTTTATATATAAAATATAAATGTATATATATATATTATAAACAAGTTTACATTTATTTATACAAAATGTTGAATAGTTGTGGTCTTATACAAAAGATTTCCTGCGGACGTGGCGTGGATTCCGGATACGAGATTTACTCTGCCGTTCAGCCAGTTGTTTAATGTAAATTTTCCGCCGCCGCCGACAATAAATAGCCTCGGGAATTTAGTGACCATTCGCTTACTTACCTTTACAATCCTATAAGGTCTATACTTCTAGTTTGATTAACCATATTTTACCGCATGCCGTCCCACCAAATCTAATAACCGTCATCTAACAGATTTAGCGAGACGATTTTGAATAATATTGTTGCCGCATGATGCATTGTTGAAGTTTCAAGTACCTACCTACGATGAACTGGTGTGGCCCGTTTGTCCCATTTGTACGATAACACATACTTATATTACTTATAACTATTATACACCAATATTATTATCAAACAAATTATGTGGGACATTCGTATAATGAATATTATACATCATTGAAATAAATATTCTACATACTTTCTTTTAGAGGAAAAAGTATAGATTGATATATGTATATTATATACATAATCGAACACAGGTAAGTATTTGGTGCCAGGTATATGCCACCAGTAAACGGGGATTCTTTTATCTATAAATAATAACGTTTTGTGAACGGTAATGTGAAACGAAAATGTGAAATTATCTAGTTTCGATAAGAAAATGTTGTCAATCAATCGAAAAGTTATGATGTATGAACGAGATGTAGTTGTTTGGTTGGTCTTTCTACGCTTTCGTATAGACATAGTAAAATTTCGATTTTATAAGTTTTTTTTCTATAAATGGACGAAATTTGGACGTAATTAGATATTTAAACTAAGAATAATGATTATATTTTATACACACAATGACATTTTCAAATGCATTTTTTTCAGCAAAAAATTATATAACCTATACTAGCTGTAATTAGCTAGGAATTATTCCTTATACCTAGTAAAATAATATTATATTATATCACAATTATATTATCACATCTCGTATAAGTTCAGTCTTAATTTGTGCACGAGTCTTGCTTCTTCGTAGGATCTGCATTCCGTAAAAATGTGTTACTAGTATATACTATAATATTATATAATGTAATACGAGTCGTAAACGTTAATTGTTTTGAGAGTTCAACTAAAATTGATCTCGACGAACCAATATTGAAATCGGATAACTGCAAATATACTATAGACGTCGTGTGTTATTACTTATTAGATATTACTTAATATTATGTATTGCGTATGTGACTTGTTTAAATTTGTACATTATTATAACACAGGTATACCTATACTTACCGGCCTTTGTATAATAAGTTTTATTGTAATAAATCTGGATATATTGTGTTACACGAGTACACGCCCGCTATAAAAAAATACACAATATCATGACGTAAAAGAATATTCTAGATTTTCGTTACCACATACAATCTAATAATAACTACAACAACCATAAGAGATGAACAATAATAACATCCATATTTGTACAATTCCCAGCAAGTACATATTACACAAACCGTTATATTTCGTGGAATCTTAACTCCTTATTTTAATACTGTTTTTCGCTTAGTAATCTCATTTAATAAAACTTCATTTGTTCATCTCGTGCACTACACGCAATTTCCATTTAACGTAATGTAATATAATTTCAAAAAAAAAACAACTTATACCCACTCAAATGTTGTCGTATCGTAAGCCATATTTTACGGGATATGAACGGAGGGAGATATTTATATAATATTATAGTTAATGAATCAGTAAAACACAGCACACTACTCGATATTTTTCCGCTACAAAGAAAATCTATGTATCATAAATATGTTTTTGTTAACCATGAAAATGAAAACGTATATTTTGAAAAATCGGCTGGAAATAATCGGTTAGAAAAATAAAATATCTAAGCCCGAAAACATACTATTTATGTTAAAAAAAAAAAAAATGTCCCAAAATCAATATTGAATTATTGTTCTACTTGCGTGTTGAATTCAAATCAATATTAATGTTTTATTTAATTTCTATAGTTATAGTTTTACCAACAGTTAATTTAATGCATGATAATATTATGTTATTAAAATACTCAGAGCATGAAATCAAAATTCTTACGAGAAAAATGTACTCGGGTTCAACAAGATATTGATACGACAAGTATGAAAAATGTTTATATATTATACTAAAATTAATTGAGTTTTATTGCAATGTTCTTATTCGGCATAACACACGAGTTCTAGAGTTTAACAAACATAAAATATTATGTATGTATTATATTATATAATATAAAGAACATGAAATACATTTCCTCATGATTACTTTTTATGACTAACTATTGGATTTGTTTATGTCGTATCGTAAAATATGCATACAATATTATACGCAAGTATATACGATTTTATTTATACAATCAAATATTATTCATATAAGAATATCAGATATTCTATACAAAATATATTATTAAAACTCAATATTACTACTTATAAAAATAATACCATAAAAAACTTTTCGTTTAATTTTTTTATATCGATTAAGTTAGTTAATTCATATATTATGATAACATTTTGTATGGATTCTAACTATTTTTCAAAACATCAACAACTACTGTAAGTTTTTATGAAAATCCTTTATGGCTGAAGTGGCTTGTGAGTAATTTTTAGACTGCTATTATAGTTCAATCTTGTAAATTTGATTGTTCTTTCCTCGTTGACTTGGCTTATAAGTTCTTAAAAATGTGTGAATATTCAACTGTTCACTATAGTGTATAATATATATTACATTTATGATAAATAATATATTGAGATAATTTTTATTTTCCATTTAAATTTAGGTATATTTATAAACCCTTATTTATTGATTAACTTACAACTTAAAGATCAAATATGGTAAGAAATTAGACGACTGAATTCCATAAATCACAATCTATCATCAACTCTGTGTTCTATAAAACCAATGCGTATGATACGACCAAAGCTCTATGTAACAATATGCGAACAACTTTGCATAATCTTATTTTCATAACGTTAAATACAGTCGCACCTATCTCAAGATAGAACCAAAATAGTAGGAAATCCATTCAAAACAATGTCACAAACACAACAGTGATTAAATAATTTAAAATAAATGTGTAAATACCAAAATAATTAAAGAAAAACAAGTTTAAAATGTATTTGGGCTTATTACACAATAACGTATAATAACACGCCATAAAATACAACAAAGTCACATAACATAATTTATTATAAACATTTTTTATTAAATTTTTACAAAATGTATTTTAAACATGTACTTGGATGTGCTGTTGAATATGGTGTTTCTTTATAATATCATGATATAATAATAATTATGTTTGAAGCTGAATTAAATCGGTATAAGTATTGTGCAGTTAAATCGTTTTTGTAAGTTCCGAAATTTATCAGGTAAATATAAATGCTTAAACAGCTGATCGTATTGATTAGTTTACGCATACAAAATATTATTCTAAAAAATAACTATTTAAGTCTAAAAACGCACACACAAAACTGGACTTTTGTTTTTAAACCGAGAACCTGGGACGGAACTGCTTTCACATTGCTTCGACCCCGTCATTTATTATAAACCAAAATAATGATAATATGCTGATATTAACAATAATAGTGTACAGCGAAGAGTACCATAATTACGGGACCACGTTCCTCCAACCAACGCCCAGTTTATATGATTGTGTAGGGTCGATGGTCACGCTGCAGCTTACAACACAACAAGGGATATTCAGCCTACATTACAATTTAAAATTACCAAAATTACCAAATTACCAAGAACCAATACCTTTCGAGAAATCATCGTGGTCCGGTATCCAGGACCGGCCAGCCTGTACGAACCACCGCTTAGCCCGCCGTCCTTGACCCCTTTCTGACTCGACTCTTAGATACGCACACCGCTAGCTGAATAATAAATAATTACAAACTGTGTGAACTGTGTCGTTAAGAGTTTCGGTTATAACAACTTGATTGTTACTTGCCCTCTCGATAATATTATTGATTGCGATATAATTAATGTTATTTAATATGAATACCTATTGGACGGCGTAGTGTATAGGCAATTTCAGTACATTGACGTGTAGGTGGTTTTCGAATGGAATGTACCATTCCTCTACCGGTAAACGAGTTTAATAATATTACTATCAATATGGGAATTACAATTCATTGGCACTGAGTGTAGAGCAATAAGTGCACATCATACTATTGTTGTTTGAGTATGAATAGGTAGGTTATATCGTCCCGTTTACGAACCAACTCCACGTAATATTATATTGCGATTTGTCCATCGCGTATTTTATTTGGTTAAAAATATTTTCCTTGTTTTATTTAGAATTTTTTTCTTGCATAATAATTTAATATACCACCATCAAATACGAGAAATGTCCATAATCTATTGTCCGAGTACATACTTTGGGCACTTTGAGTTGTACGCATTACGGTTAGATTTATTTTGTCATGTTTATGTTATGTTGTCCGGTTGTCGTGATGACCTACTTCGTACAAAAGTGGAATAGTGCACGACACAGTATTTGTGTGTGGATGAAATGATATTATAATGTAGATCGCCTTGAGTAATAAGAGGCGCTTTGTTTTTCATTTTTTTTTTTTCAAAATTATCTTCTTAAAGTATGGTACAATGATTACGTCGGCGCCTTGTGGCCATGCTTATAGAAGCCCTACAACACACATGCACTCTGATCGATTAGTCGTTATCCGTGATTCGACCTTTACTACTTAATATGTTTACACACGTCTCTCAGTCATAGGTATTTTCGTAGGTATAAAGTTATGTAACATAATCCTAAGTATAAGTTTTACATTATGCTGAAAAAATATATACATCATCCTCTATTAAAAATAAAATGCCTAACGGAAAAAAAAGAAATTTTACTTCGATAATGAAATCCAAACGAGTTTATATATATAATATTTATTAGTTGTGAGTATTTGCAACAACATGTGTTAATTTATCCATCCAATTAATGTATCAGTGTATCAGTGAAAAACTGCAAAGTATAAAATATGTTTATCTAGTCCTCTAACCTAGCGTTTCTCAACCTTTTTAACGTTGCAACCCCTAAAATAGGTGAAAAATAAAGTCAAGTCACTTCACCCCAACCCTTAAAATAAAAAAACTTTTGAGCATAAAATTATCTAAAATGTCACATTAATTTATACTCTTTACTTTATTATTCATATTTTATAGTGTATTTAAACTATAAAACAACTTTTTAATTTTTATCATTATGATTATGTATTAATTTTTAATTTTTAATGCAAACAAAAGGTTGTTTTTCTACATCAGCGTTTAATTATTTCTGACCGATGCGACCCCAGGTTGAGAAACACTGCTCTAACCCACTGAATAAAACTAAGCACTTATGTTTCTGGGTGAATCGTTTTTAGTCACTATTTTTGACGCCACACGCTAACATGTCAAACATTCTATCTCAGTATCTCACTATTCTAGATGCGAAATACAAACACTTTAAAATCATTAATATTCCATCCCGATAATATTATGAATATTGTATTTTTGATTTATCTATATATATATATATATTATATATATAAATAAATGTTTGTCTGTATGTCCATGTGTCATTTATCGGCTAGACCAATTTTGATGAAATTTGTTGTGTGTGTGTTTAAGTGGATCCCGGGATGATTTAGTTTCTCAATTGGACCCAGTAAGTCCAACCAGGGAAGATGCTCAAACAGGGATTTTGAGACTTACGAAGGCAATATTTAATTAGAAATAGTTGCTATTGGTTATAGAAGAAATAATTAGTAGAAATCGGTATTTATTACTTTATTGGTTACCATTGGTTAATCAAGCAAATCAGGTACAAGCATGCATCAAATCAAATTTTCACACATTGTCTACCAAGGTGGTTGAGTTTCACTTACTGCAGTGACTTACACCCAAAAGGAGTTGAACAATCACAATTTTTTTAAGAGTTGTCATTTTTTACGGGTAACAAATTACGTGAAATCAACTAGTTTAAAATAAAAGTGACTATCAAACTGTTTTCCTAGTTAATGCACTATGGTAATATGGGAAAACAATCAAAAAACGAGTTAAAATTGTAATTACAAATCCCTCGTATTTACATTAGAACTACCTAAATAATGCAGTTTGTAACACTTGTAGCTGGCGAGTATATTTGTTTTATCGACGATACATGGTTTACTTAAGTCAAGTCTAATATGGTATATAATATATTAATTTATTTCATTTAAATACATTATATTATTGATGATACGAAAAATAAAGCTAAACAATTTCCAAAAGAAGTTCATATAGACATGGTAATATTTTAAAAGAGTATTCCACTTATAAATTCATAACAAAAATAAACTATATTAAACCGTATTGTTTGAATTAAAAGGGAAGTAATTGTTACTTGTTTTATTAAGGTAATGACACTTAAAATGCTTATTTAAAACAAAAGTGACAATATTAAAGATATTAATAATTAAAATTTAAAATGTTCTTCTAAATTTAATAAATCAGTGAAGCTTAAATGAAGATTTATTTTAATAATCGTCAGTTAATGCGATAAGCGTTACAATCAACAAAATATATCAATATTCAATGTCACAATATCACAAAAGGGGGACGGAGTGACCGAGCGGACTAAGGCGTCGGTTGCGACGTACACCGGCGCCGGTTCGATACCTCGGCGCGGGCATGGCAGATTCCTACGGGTGCCCACTTGAAAATCTGCCAAAACAACACACACGTGTTTACACCTTACCGTACTCTCCCCCACAGTTAAGAACCACCCAATGTCCTAAGTTTCCGCGGGTAAATTAATAACAAAATAATAATAATGAAATATCACAAAACCGATCAAAAATCAAAATACAAAATAGTCTATATACTTTTAAATTTAAAAAATGGGTACTTATCGGTTATCGTGACTACCTAGGGAGACGTATTGAATGGTGGTTATTATTAGCATTGGTGTGGGGATTTTTTTTTGCATATGCTTTACGCTTTATATATGGTTGAACTGAAGAAATTACTTCTTTAAAATGGTGTCAAACACAGTTAAATATGTGTGGCGATACTACTGTGGTCTGGAATAATTATATGCGAGAAATATGTGTTTTAAGCCTGAAAAGTCGTAACGTGAAAATTGGTGGTCCTGGAAAAATAGTAGAAATCGACGAAAGTCTTTTTAAAAGACGTAAAAATAATGCTGGTAGAGTTTTACCTCAACAATGGATTTTTGGAGGCATTTGTCGGGACACGGCGGAATGTTTTTTAGTCGAAGTCAAAGATCGGACTGCGTCTACACTTATACAAGCAATAAAAGATAATATAAACCAAGGTACAACTATTTATTCTGATTGTTGGCGTGGTTATAAAACAGATGAATTACAGAACGCTGGGTTTCAGCATTTAACCGTTAATCACACTTATAATTTTGTTGATCCTCAAACTGGTGCTCACACACAGAATATCGAAAGGTTATGGGAATTCTCTAAATGGCGCAACAAAAAACATAGATGCACTTTTGGTCAAAATTTGGATAATTATTGGATTGAATTCATGTGGCGTAAAAAGCATGGAAATCCATTTATAGGAATTTTAAATTGCATGTCTGAGCATTTTCCTCCTAAGGTGAATTATTAATTATTTCTAGTTTTTACAATAGTTATTTTATACAATTTATATGATTATTAATTATTCCTAGTTTTTATAATAGTTTTTTTATAATTTTTACGGTAGTCGCGATAACCGATAAGTACCAAAAAATGTAATAACGGAATCAGCAATCGAATTATTTGATAATTTATTTCTTCGATGCAACATTAATATT
Organism: Metopolophium dirhodum; assembly: GCF_019925205.1. Classification (NCBI taxonomy): domain Eukaryota; kingdom Metazoa; phylum Arthropoda; class Insecta; order Hemiptera; family Aphididae; genus Metopolophium; species Metopolophium dirhodum. The sequence continues at coordinate 3,897,509 of NC_083566.1, forward strand.
TACAATACATTTCAACCCTCTGAATTATAACGTATGTGTCAATTATAAATACTCCCTTGTAGCGGTATGTAGATTCTTTACCGCATATAGTATGTGTAATAGTGAGTGCAGCATGCTCCATCACGTGTGCATACCTTTCACAAACATAAGTGATGTTATAATTAAATATCAATGGTTTTGAGTGGTTTTGATAATCCCAAAATACTATTATAATGATAGTCAATTAAATTATATTATATTATAACCAATCTAACTTTATAAAATGTAGTTGATTTTAACTCGATTAACAAGCTATACTGTGGTGTAGAACGTATAATACGTCTATGAATATGATGTTCTCAACATTATAATCAACCCTAATCTGTGTACAACACAGGCTATAATTATTATCATTGCTTGTATCTAATTGCATTCCTTAGAGTTGATTGTCAGAGCAGAAAATTGTACATAATTACATAATGCATAATAAACATATTAAACAATAAATAAAAGAACATATAAAAACTTAATTCACTAATAACTTGACATTAAAATTACTTTGAACGCATTTATAAAATAGTATAAAACAATTGGTAAACACATTAATGTTATTTTGAAAATGTTGATCATACCTTTAAATATTATTTGCTAGTGGTGAATTTCATCTTTTAAAAAACACAAAATCTAAATCATAATATAATACCTATAAAATATATTATAATAAGACGCTTAAGATGGTGCCGCATTCTGACGGTCATTTTTTCAAACTTATATTTTAACTAAAAATAACATTGTAATGAAATATATTATCAAAGATTTAATATTTTCATCGTAATAAAATACAATTGCATGAGATTGTAAAACTTGTATATTTATGGAAGTGACTATTTGAACAATAAACACAATCTACTTAAATAAAAGCATAAATATTGCACCTATTAAATACTTTTTTCTAAATAATTTTTGAAAATAAATTATAGTTCTTGCAATTTATTATTATTATCATGATGTGTGTAATTTTTAGAGTCAAACATTACTTTTTAGAAGAGTAAAAATGCTTTATCTTTACTGGTATTAAAGTGAATCTAGTTGGAACCAGGAGTTTGGGATAATTAGGCATAAACGGCATTTATGGGATTTACCAGTTTTCACAAAATCGATTTTCTTATTTTGTATTAATTCAAAAACGAATTGAAATTTACGTACTACATGACATGAAATTTTCACCAAATCTTTTAGTGATGCACAATGATATAATTTTGTTATGAATATCGGTTGATTTATATCGATATCCTATCGTGATATCGAGAAACAAACGATATCGATATCGAAAAACAATATATTCGTAAAATGTATAAAATTATAAAAGTAAAAAGTAAAAACAATACTGAAATAATACTAAATATATAATTTATTGACGGTTTTTTTTTTTTTGGAATTAATATTATTACATGAAAAAAGTTTTCATATTATATTATTATAAATAAAAATTAAATATTGAATTAAAATTGCAGGTACATTATTATCTATTTACTTTTCAATCTACCTTAGGTGCCTCCGAGTTTTGTATAATTGCTTCCTGAAAATATGCATACATTTAAAATTAATAAGTATATTTACCTAAAAAACAAGACTAATTCTAAAAATCCAACCGTCACAGCTATATACGTTTAATATAGGAGATTTATCGTATTACTTATCGTTAGTGTTTATTCGTTCTTAGGCATTGATTCACTGTCAAAACTTATATAAAAATAAAATAGGAATTTCAAATTGCAACGAATTGATATCATATTTTGATATCGATATCGATAAAATATTCAATAGTTCAGTCATATAAATATCGGTAAAATTGGTCTGACATCGATATCGAAATACGATACCGTTGTGCCTCACTAAAATCTTTATAATACTAGTATAATCAATGTACAAGATACAAATATTTTTTTTCTATAAATGTCGATTAAAACATGTATGCTGAATCAAAAACCATAAAAAATTAACACAAGGTTTCTTATTAATATTTATTTCTGGAACCAAAAAAAGTTGAGCATAATTCCGCATTAATTTTTAATGAACATTTAAAGTTCAAATATTAATGAAATGCATCAAAACTGGTAAGATTTGCAAATTATTTTGTAATGTCAGAATTCTTAAAATTATTTTGTGATAATTAAAAAATATATAACTTACTTTAAAACGTATATTATTATTTATTACTAACTATAGACAATGATATTTTAAAAATTTTAAATTCATTTAAAGGTCTTTATACAATGAATCTGCTATTCACCCCAATGGTACGTCAGTATTGACTTACGAGTTAATAACAGATAGTATTAAAATAATAATATTATAAAAGCTATTTAATTTTGTCAAAAAACAGTTCAACCTACTAGTAACTAGTAACTTAGTTATACCAATAGCAATTTAAACTTATTACGTAATATCATTAGAAGAATAGGCTGACAATGTACACTAAAAATCGTTTTTAGTATCTACACAATTATATTTTAAATTGAATTCAAAACACATTAACCTACTCAATGAAAACACACTCTCGACGTCTTCTATACAGCAAAGTGAGTTCCCGGTTGTTTCAATTTAATTTAATTTTCGAATGATAACATTCATTTTTAATTTCATAGAGTAATGGACTCTTTGCGTGGTACTCTTTTGCCAATCCAATCGCTTAAACTTAAAAATAAGTTTGTAATTAATGACGTATTACCAAAAAAAATTCGTAGGTAGAAGCCTTTTTCGCATAGGTATAGGTGGTGAAAACAATAAAACATAAAGGTCGACAAAAAAATTGACACATTTTTTTCGACAGCACTATTTCTTTCAGAGCATTTGTTATGCAAATAAGTTACAATAGTAAATGGTTCTTTGAACGTTAGTTTTGGATAATATATTTTCTTGTAATCTTTATCAAAAAACAGAATCAATCATAATTTTATTGTACATTATATGCGTCACGTTGTTTTATTTATTACTATAACATAATGTACGAGAGCAACGTACTAAAATAACTTAAAATATCGAGTAGTTTGGTTCGTGGTTTGGTCTATCACGGTCCTCGAGATATTTTATGATAATCGCCCGATTATAGTCATAACCATCCGAGAATTGAAAAAATTGCAAATAATTTTAATTTACGCCACTGAAAATCCTAATACATATATGGTCCCATATTGCCGTATTATACCTGAAAATCATAAAAATTCGTATCATAAAAATAAAGCTAAATAAAAATTAAACTAATGAGTAAAGTTTTCCTCTCACAGCAAATTATACACCACTGTTTGTAACTAAATAATTAGTTGTTCAAAATTTGATATTTGTACATTCAAATTCTTTGAAAAAAATTCAGAATAAAAACAAAGTAAAAATATATGTTGTCATTTAAAAAATAATAATAATTAAAAAAAAAAATAATAAATAATACAAGATAGATATTATGTGGCAAATCTATGGAAAAACTATATAACATAGAAGCCGTAATATAAATAGATCTCCGGGAAAACACTCATTGTTTCATTTTTTTATATTTGCTTTATTCATTAGTGTTAAATGCAAAATATGTTTTACTAAAAAAAAAAATAGAAAATACCATAGATTTGCATTTGAATTGTTTGCAATATTCCTTTTAGAACAGTTTCGCTTTTAAATAAATGCTGGTAAATATCATTCTTTTAACTGATTTAAATTATAAAAGAATAATTTAAAATACTAAAAGAGAATAATTTTTACTACTCGTTCAACACAATCCGCGACCTGCTTAAATGAACCATTCTTATATAATATGTATGACCTATAAGCATTACTTTAATAAAGTATAATGCAAGTACAACACTACTCACACAGAATTAATAATAAACTCAGTTAGAAGTTCTTAATTAAATAACATAACTTATTGAAAACTAAAAAATATTGGACATAATTGTATAATTATTCAATAATATAACTAGTCAACTACGAATGTCATACAATTTATGAAAAAATAAATAAATACAAAAATAGTAAGATAAACTTTTGCTTCAAAGTTAAAACACTAATAAATTCCCACAAAAAATTAACTTTGGCCAAACACATTAAGGCAAACCAAAATTTCGCACTTTTAAGAATTATTATTCTTCATTGCCAACCAAAATAAAAATGCTATAATATTTTATATCATAAAATGAAAAGTTTTATATTTTAATATAACACAAACAGAAGACGTCATCGAAAATTAATTTGTTATGTTTTATTAACTTTCCCGTTTATTTTCATGAACTGCATAAACAATGGTAAAAATAAAATGACAACTTAGAATTACAATTTTATTGCATTTTATTTTCAAACTTAGTAAAAATATTTTTATTTGAATGCTTCCATAATTTTTTTCCCTTTAAAACATAGGCTTGGGTGCATGCTGTGTATTGCATTAAGTCAACACAAAACTGCAATACCATTTTCAGTTATTACTTATTATGATTGTTAAATTTTTATTGTTAATACTAATGTTAATTAATTAATTTAATTTTTTATTTTATTGAACTCACGCCTGGGAGACTCAAATATAGTAGTTTTACAAATAAGTTATTTAACATAAGTAGGTATGATAACAACAACCGCTACGATATATAAAATAATAAAACATAATTAGTAATTAATTAATATTAACGATATATATATATTAATGATATGTTTTCAAAATTTTAAGTCCCAAATGTTTATACAATACAGATAAACCAAAATCTTACCTAAGTAATATATAGTTGTGTGTTATCATATTGTATGTACAAATTACCTAATTAAAATTGTATCAAGATATAAAACTAAAAAGACAAAAAAAAAATTGTCGTATCACTGTTAAGTTGCATACAACTATAGAATAATACTGTAAGTTTTTTTTAAATATTTTTTTATATGTTTCGTCGTATGTAAATAATATAAATTTTGAATTCACGATAATCAGAAATCAGAAAAATACAATAGCTTCCGGTAATAAGCTAGGTGTAAACATTCTTAGAAATAATAATATTAGCAATCAATAAAAAAACAAATTATTTAAATTACCTACGTTAAAAAGCGAAAAATAGTCACAAAATTTATATCGAATCCCGGAATCAACCCGAGTCTGCTACGTGATTTCTGTAAAATTACCAAAAATGTCTATATTAAATGTTTCACTTACAGCAGTGATGCTCTTTTAAGAACCTTTTTGAGCGACCCTTCTACCGCAATAAATGCTAATGGAAAAACATAAAAAAAATACAAGACCGTAATACCGACGATTTCAATCACTTCGCTCAGACTTTAATATTATGATACTTAATATCAGCTACAATACTTGAAATGCATAAGGTGCTGACAAAGTTATCGGCCGCGGAGTCTATAACGATCACATCATAATAATTATTATTATAAATTGTAACTCAAGTAAATCTAATACATTTTCGACTTTATTTTATCAATTCCGATTTATGACACTATTAAAAAAAAAAATTATTTTTTTGATAACGTAAACATAAAATATTCAAAAGTCTCAAAAAAATAAACGCGTATTACATTTTTTTTTATCGTAAAATGACGATAATATTTTTAAATAAAACAAATTAGCACATGATAAGCCGTGCGGGACTCCAGTTAATACATGAACACAACAATTTAAAATAAAAATATATAATTTGTTGTATATACACGATAATTAAATTTTTGCTTTTATATTATATTATCATGTATTACAATTTAAACAAACAAAATGTCTGCTAATTGCATTTGAATGTTGTTCAATGTGTAAATTTATCGATTTACATATTTCACATTAACGCTAAATAGATTTAAGTTTTGTTAAAGTTGGGTTATTGAAATAGAATTTCGCCAAACTTTCACCTTTGAAGAATTTTAATGATCAACGGTAGTATAATAATATATTCTACCCTTTTAATCGTATAGACAATCTATATGCACATATAATCTAAGTAGATTTGAAAATTATACTTATCGACCTATTCAGTATTAACTGTTTATGGTATAACACAGTGGTTGCCATGTTGGCATGATGTAGCCATGTAGGTACATACTTGACTATAGTGAATAACAGCAAGTGTTTGAAACTCAAATAATTGAATTGGGTAATTCCAGATTCATTGAAATTCAACTTAAAATTAATAGTCAATGAAATTTTTTTTTTCAAATAAAGGACTAAATTAATTTTTTTGATTTAAGTACTTATAATAATATTATAAGATATCTAAGATAAAATTATTCACGTATTCTCCGAAATATTATAATAGATTAAAATATTTGTTGGAGGTACAAAATATTTAATATTAAATTATAATTAAATTTATCCTATTTTATAGTCTAGTTCGTAGAAATTTTTGATTAAATAACATTTGAAATATAATCTAATAATAACATTTCAAAATATTATGCTAAACGTCTTACATCAGGTTATGTATTTTAAGTAAAAGTGTGATTCAACATTTGATACGGTATAAAATATTATATACCAATACATACCTTGTGTACCATAGACGATGATGATGATGATGGTTCATTTAAAATTAAAATAAATAATAAAAAAATTAATATAATTGTGATTATTAAACGATACTATTAAATAAAAAAAAGTTGTATTTTTTAGGGTCAAATAGAACAGACATAAATTTAAATCACTATTGTGTAAAACAATCCACATAACATAATAACTCATATTAAATTTTACTTATACAAAATATGAAAAATGCGTTCACTTACATAACAATATTATGTCTTATTTGAGCAAAACTAAATAAAAATATTGTTTCCCCTATACCTTCCCCGTCATCGTGACGTCCATTAAACTCATTTATTTTATTATTATGATTATTGTAATGTAATAAGTAATAACCCTCAATTATTCATACACATACCTACATATTTGATATTTATATATTATTATATCTTAATTCTTAAATTAAATATTCACGACAGTTTTCACACAATGTCCGAAATTAATACGTACCTACTGCCAAATAGCTTTACTATACAGTAGCTTATTATTATTATGTTTATTAATAATACACGGAGTTGTACATTATGATACACTGAATAAATAATATAATAATTTAACGATTTTCAACCATAGTTTAATTGGAAATTTCGCGTAGATGTGCATGATATATTTTTAAAATCATTTTGAACAATATCAACAGAGTTATAGTCAATTTAACTATAAATTATTTTCAACATTTTATTAGATAATATTCTTCGCGGCCCGCATTACAATTCACCATCCGACACCAATGGCTAACAATATACGACATATATTGTAATATATAAAACCCCAATGGCAACCATTTATAAAATAACTAAAAAGAAAGAAAACGCCATTGTAAAACCAATATGTTCCCGAAATAATAATAAGGTATCAACATGAATTGAGTGATATCTAAACAAAAACATTCCTCCAAACTCGGTGTAAAAAAAAACGCAAAGTATTAAAAAAAAGGCTCTAAAAGTTGTGATATAAGTTTATAGCTAAGTCTTTGAACTATAGATATAGTTTATGTTTAAATAGTCTGCTAAATAATTGAACTTATCCATGGTGACTTAAGTTAAACATTTAAAAATACTATGGTATAATGAGTACATAATAATAATGTCTCCTATCATCGAAATAGTCAGTATATTTCTAATCAAGACTTGGTGTTTTAAATTTATCAAGCTAAGTTGAAATTATTCAACAGACTATTTTAACATAAATTATGTCTATGGTTCAAAGACTTAGCTATAAAATAATATCACAACTTTTAGAGCCATTTTTTATTTATTCTTGCCATTTTTTTACACGAAGTTTGGTTGAGTGTTTTTTATTGGGATATATAATATAACCGTAAATGCAACACTGTAATTTCAGCTAAGCAAATAACTTAATAATTAGTATTAATGAAAATATAATTTCAGGCTAATGACTTAGTTGTTGAATCCTTTATAGTGGAAAAAAATGAATATAATAATAATATATTATATTATAAAGTATTGGTTTTTTTTTTTTTTTATCATCAACGCGTTACATATTTTATTATTTAATATTAAATACGCGACTTCGGTGAAAATCGTAAAACTGGTAGTACCTATTTTTGATAAAATCCGTACTCAAATTAATTACATTACACGAGAATCGCAATTATTGAACAGTTCCGGATAATTAATGGCGACCGAATTGTACTACGCCCCGCAGTAAATACCACTAATGTGGTTATTGTCACATATTATGTATAGCAGACGGATGTTGTTCGACAGAGCTCTTCTGAGGGGAACACACGCGCAACAACTCCCTTTGTGGCAACGCGTTCAAAAGAAAAAAGAAAATATATTATGTTCATCGTCTAAGAGAATGAGACGAGCAAAACAATATTGCGTTCGTGTTAGACATACCCGACAATTGTCATTCTAAGAAAACCGCTGTAATACAGCTCGGCAATAATGTGTCGCGCTTGACGATTTAACAAAAATCGAACTCGCTAAAGGTGGTGCTGCAGATGAGTGCTAGTGAAGGATTTTTTTTAATTAAAATAATACGTAATGTTTGCCATTAAATCGATTCAACAAATCATAATAATTATTAAAATTATATTAACATATGTTTTAGTTTTTATTTTTCAAATTTAAATTTTAAATAGTCACAAATATATAGGTACAATAATAATATTGTGTTTATATCGTATTATTGTACGGTAACATTAATGTTAAAACTTACTTCGGTGAATTTCTGAGCGCCAAATGCCTATTCAGGGAGTAATACACGAATAACACCCTTTGTGACAACGTATTCAAAATAAAAAAATAAAATATAATATGCACCCCAGTGGCGAAGCCTCCATAGGAGACAAAGAGACGACGGCGTCTCACCCCACTTAGAAATTAGAACACGGGACGAATAAATAATTATTTTGTTTTATAAAATATTATTTACAAATTCGAATTTTTTTTCACATCGTAATTAATATGATGCATATTATGTTTCGATATTTGTTAAAACTTGTTTTTTGTTGTACCCACAGCTGTATAAATCTTAAACATCAAAATAGATCAGATGTGCGCGATACGGCCGTGCGTATGTGAAGACGATATACACGGCCTTATACGGGTCATTCCAAATATGGTATCATATTATCTAATAGACGTTTCGACGCAACGTTTCGCCATTGTGGGTGAGCGGGTACAGGTGCAATGCTAATGTTGGTGGGGTTTACTATCTACGCTATGAGACGCGTCTCGCCGTTCGTAATTATTAGCTCGGCCCTCGATATTTTTACTGTCGACGTCGCACTGTCACGCTATCCGCGATAGGTGCGTATTGTACGTGTTTCATAATATTCATTGTTTTAAGCATATTGAAATCTGTCCTCGTGGGCCCTGGCTCATGGTGATTGAATTAATGCCATTTCGAACGATGGAACTATTGACTACTCATACGAAGAAAAAAAATGTGTACATTTTTTATCATACTAAATTATCGTTTTGAGGAAGTCGTAACGTTTTTAATTTTTTAATATATTATTTCAGTTTGTTTTTAGTTAGTTAGTTTTTGAACATTTATTTCTTACTGTATAGATAAAATAAAAAGAGTGTGAGTCTAGGCGTATTAGTGCCATTTTTTTCAGTGTCTCCCCAACCAAAAACTTCACGCCTTGTTACTGATGCACCCATTGACCCATTGTCTAAGAGAATTCGATGAGGAAAACAATATTGCGTTATTGTTAAAGTCATACTCGTCAATCGTCGTTTTAAAAAAAAACCTGTGTATTATGCTCGAAAACAATGTGTCACGTAACGATTTATCGAAAACCCAACTAGGTATACTGCTCAGTGGTGGTAAAGTTTTTTTTTTTTTAATAAAAATAATTCGCCATTAAAATATAATTCATTGAATCATAATTAAAATAATAATAACAATACATTTTAGTTTTTTTCTTTATCTTTAAATTATTTTCACAAAACATACAATAATAATGTTTATAATATTATATTGTATGTTAGCCATTAATATTAACAATAATCGACTTTGGTGAATTTTCGTGCACCTAATATTCAGCCGGATCGAATCTCACCGCTTTCCACCGTTAATCAATATGTCCGAAATCGACGAATTACAAAGGACAGGTGAGCGAATTAAAGTTTTCCCGATGTCAGAATTCACTATTCATTTACTCCACAATATATTAAGTGTTAGTCTTAGACGTTTTAATGGCGTTTTAGGACAAGCATTAATAGTAAATTCCAATAACAGTATTCGGAAATACGATAATTACGACCTTATATAATCTTATTAGAAATCTACGGTCAATCGGCGTCTCTTTAATCAATCAACACATTGTTTTTAGTAACTAAAAAGTAACCTAACTTTTTACTATCCTTCCAATTTATGCATTAATAATACAATACTATACAACTTAACTATAAACAATTTTTTTAGATTTTTGAACGACGCTGGCTTAGTCTAGATTGTTTTTGTTCAAATAACCTGAATGACTAGGGTTTCTGCAAGATTTAATAAATTATAATATATGTTCTCAGCAATCACTGACCAATCTATCTATTATTAAATAATATAATATAATAGTATCACTGATTATGTCACATATTGTAAAAATACAAGAAATTACCAACCAAAGTAATTATTATTAATAATGATTTAAATAACCCATGTCTTGAAGTCAAAAACTGTCAGAGCATATTATATTTTACTTTTTCTTACATTTCAATAAATTTACAACTACAGAATCGTTCAAATAATCTTTTTTTTTCTTTAAAAAATATATATCACATATAATGCTCGCTTATCTTTTTTAGATTGTTTTCTAACATAATATTGTATACGACATATAATATCCGCATAAGTTGGAATAAATAAAGCTGTCCACATTATGCGAATGAGTTCTCTAGACAAACACAAGAAATAAAAGTATTCAAAACAATAATGTCTTGCCAAAAGTTGTGATATACGAATACCTACCAGCCATTATTATTAATTGTTCCTAGGAATAATACTAATTATGTATTAATAAACCCTAAAGATTTGTTAAGCCGTTTAAAGTTTTATTTACTAAAACCATTCACTATGCTGTATATATCTACATCAAAATTATTTCATACTTACTTACATTGTACATTTTATGTCGAGTTTGAAATAATACTCTATAATGATACTACCAATAGGTAGGTATTAATAATTATTGTTGAAACCTTTCAATAAAGGTAATCATGAAGAAAAGCTTTGGTACAACTTACTCGTGAGAACCATACACGATCGATAACCAATCGGATAGCAGACAAACTTTAAGGATTTATAAACTAAGCGCAGTTGTCACCGATTTCTACATTATGATTCTAATAAGAAGCAGATGGTGATAATTGTATACACACTTCCTATCTTATATGTTTTACTAACACAAAGAGAATATAAAGGATTTCTATTCAGTATTGTGTCGAGAATCATTTAAAACCAGTAATATTTATTTTGGATATTATCATTAATAACGAAAAATTTTAGATTACGGTGGGTAACAGGGGCGTGCTCACGCAGGTTAGGCTGAACGTGTCACATCCCCTCACCCTTTTGGCTTATTTTTGTCATATAAAATCATATATTATGATCAAGCAACGAAAGTACAATATTTACTGCTATATTACGTGGTCTGAGAATAGTACAAATTCGTATCCCCTCCCTCCCTTCAAAAAAGCTCAACACTCCACTGATAGGTATTATATAATATATTATAGACGATGATATAACAAAGGAGTAAATTAGTATGGTATATGCATTAAGTTAAAAAGTTTTATTTATAAACTACAATAATATACAAAGTAAGTATTAACAAATCTGTTGTAAGACTAAATTCTTGTATAGATTTGAACACATGTTTTATACTTTTGAATCGAATAAAACTATGTTAAAATGTGAAATCGAAAAAATATATATATCCAGTGCCTATACTTACTTGCATACCTACCGAGATAGTCAAATACAAATATATTTAATTTAAGAACACAGTAGATACCTCCGTATTGTTCATTTATGTCTGTTAGCGTAAACAGTTATACCGAAACACCATTGAGTAATATAAATACAAATATTAATATTAATATAAATATAAATATTCGGTTTGAATATTTTACAAATAATTTTATTTGGGTGAATACATATTAGGTATCAATGATTGTAAAGAATAAACTATTCATAATCAATGATAATAAACAGCCACAGCAGATGGTTCTGATCAACCTGTAAAAAGTATTTGGTTCGTTAATTTTTATTCGAAATAAAATGCAGTATTTTTGTTTGATCGTCATAAGAGCCAGTATATTACTCGTATATTCTAGGCGATTCATCAAGCTGCTCACTCCTGTATATACTAATATATCATATTATAAAGGTTTGTTTTATTTTCATTTAATCTCCTTTTTTTTCAATTCGACCGGCGCGACAGTGCACTTGATTAAATGAACAACAAGTCTTGTTAGAGAGATGGTAACATACCAGCCACACCGCCAAGTTGTAGCAACCTGCGACTCGCGCGAACAAACGGCCTGGGGCATGCCATTACTTTCACAGCCATACTACCTACAAACCGAACAGTTTTCGAACATATTTATTTCGCCTTATTTATTAAGATGTAAATTTAATTTTGAACTGTGTACACGTTTAAGTACACGCTTAATTATTCATGAATCGATTCACGCCCACGCATGAATTAAGCATCCACTGATCCCGTGACAATATTATATTTTAAAAACATAGTATTAAAAATCCGACTGGTACTGTGCAACGTCTCTTTCATACATGCTTACGTTTAATATAGGTAAGATATACTTGAATATTAATTTTGTTGATTTTAGAAAGTAAACTGTGTTTTACTGTTTTAAGAAGACGTTATGAACGTTCAAAACAATGGTATTACTCACAAAACAATTATATTTATACATTTCAATTGTAGCAACTGACTTTATTGTTGTTTGTTTATATTATAAATTGTTCATTTGGTGTCATCTGATACTTTTAACGCGAGCAATTTAATATTTATGAATTTGTACACTTAATATGATTTTTCATTAGTATTTTAGATTCTTCCACCTTCAGTTAGAACGGCATACCTACGCAGTTTAATGAGCGTTGAAAATCTTAAGTTTACAAATAATACAGAAATTGTATACTACTTCATTAAAATAACACTTTATCAACCATTAAAACGAGTAGCATTGGTGGAAATCGGGGTGGGGGAGACTTGAGGGGGCTTAGCCTCCCTCCAAATATCCCATTAAACCCCCAAAAATATACAGTTTTTTTAGTTGTGTGGGAATGAAAGCTTTTTCACACTAATGTTAAAAATGTTAGCCCCCATTGAAATTTTAAAGGATTTCCACTTCAATCTATATAGTAAAAATGAAAAGCTGTTCTTTGATCGAGAGCATCAATCGAGAACAGCTGGAGAGACTGGAGAGTGTGTATAGCTTATTTTTTAAACCCTTATGAGTAGTGAGAGCCCACTCATGATTTATTTTCTGCTCATGAAAAAAAAATATTGTTTTGTTTATTTATAGGGTTTCCATTGGTTGCATGTATTATATGTATTGCTATTATAATTTATAATAAATTAGTAGAAATATGGCATATACATTTTTTCACAAATATATTTATAAAAGAACAAAACTGGCACGGGCTGCATGTTTTGATTATTGTTTTGTTTTTTTTTGTTGGCCATCTAAAAAGGCGTTTCACCTTACGTCTCTTATCGGGACACGATGGATGAAGGGGGACTGGACTACCTCAATTAGCAAACGCATAACGGGTCTCTGGAGCTCGTGTACAAGTCTGGTAGTCATTAATAATGACAGATTCTACATTGTTTCGTTTACCACACACCAGTCTTACATTAAAGTTCTAATGGTTTTTCTCCACTATACCCTGATTAATAAACATAAGTCCTGGCCAAAATACTTTTTGTCCACAACATACTATTTCAATTTATCCAATAAAACCCCAATGGGTCGTTATTATAACATAATACAAAAAGGGGTTGAAAAATTAAAACGAAACCACTGTGTGAAAACTACGCTGTAAACTCGTTGAAAAGGAATTACTAGCGGGTCGAATACAACAAATTTACTCCGGCTCAAATACAAAATACATTGGTGAACATTACATTTTGGAGTTTTAAGAAAAACCCAAAAAAATTTTACTGTTAATTTTATATAATATTATGTATACTTATTTGATAGTGTACTGTTCACCGTATTCATTATAATATTATACACACAGTATACAGGGTGGTTCACCCCTTTTTTCTTCAATAATTGAAGAATAGTTGTTGCAAAAAGCATACTATCGAATTCTGTAGATTTTTTTCTTCTAATTAAGGAGTGTCCTGTGAAGACACGAGCTTCTGTTTTTCAAATAAGAACTTTCTTGTTTGAGTAGGTATTGAATTAGGTAAAACAAATCTAATTCGAAATTCAAACGAATAGTTTCCCAGATATTAAAATATTTATACCAAGTATAATAGTCCTTAAAATATAAAGTAGATGTAATATTGGATCTAGTACTTATTATTGTGGTAATGTGAAAATAGGATGTGCATGCAATAGATACGTATTTATTTCTTTTGTACTTGTATATTATTTACTATTTATATATATTGCGCACACACTCTAAATTACCGCCTTCTCATATATACATGTGTGTGTACATGGATAAGCACATATATATATATATATATATATAAGGATTTAATTATATAATAAATTAACTTACCCTAATTTGACTGCAGACTTGTTAGGTATTCGATGATCGAAGGTAGAACAAATAGGTTTAATGTTGATTTAATTATAATTATTAGTATTAATCAAGAACACAATTGATATATTAGAGATATTTAAAAAGTACATTTATTATTTAAGACTTTTAAAATTTATTCCGCAAAATACTGAATATAATAATATATTATATAAAAAAATTAAATGAAAAAATGTTGAAAAACACCAAACAAAATAAATCAAAAAAATAAAATTTTAATTTTTTTTGTTTAAAAACTTATTTCTAATTTTGCCAAAATTTCCAATTTTTCCTGTACCCAATAAACCTGTACTTGAAAGCTCCAACATTTGCCAACTCTTTATCTCTCTCGGATAAAATAATTTTTATTTCATTATTTTCCATCATAAAAAAATTTGCACACTACCTATTTTTGAAGGAACACGAGCACGAGACAGCAGAACAGACTGACTGTGACCAAGTCTTATTTACAGCGTAGGTACATACAATAACAGTTAATCACAATTTAGTGCAATCGCTGTAGATAAAATTCTGGTTTCCTATCTATTCCAGTTATTTTCAACTTCCATCGATCGATGGCAAAATCGTTTTCGACTAATATGTTAGTAATTACCTATTAGTAATATCTACACAACATACGTAGGTACTAGTGAAAATCTGACAACGTTGTACACAATATTTATTTTTTTATCGTGCTCAATCGGCTATCACCGATATATTCCTAAAACATGTATTTCACACAAAATATTCTTAAAACTTAAAATATTCTTTTTCATGCGCTAAAAAATTTTGTATATCAGTTCATAGGTAAATTAATCATCGAGAAAGCTTACCCAATTGGAGCTGCATACACTCAGTAAAGATATTATGTAAAAACATAAAAATCTAATTATAATGCTTAATGTATTGTACGGTCTGACTAACTATGTCATTATAGTACCTATGCCGACGATGATAAGTAGGTATATTAATTGTATATAAATACAATTTCTTGCTTATGATCAACAACGATCGTTGTAACAACATTTTTTTTTCATTTAACGTTTATATTTTGTAATTACTAATGAGACGTGAATGATATTATGACTATAGAAATTACCCAGCCAGTAATACTTAGGACGGGATTTATAAATACAAATATATTTATTGACTCTATATTCTGTTAGTTTCTTTGTATCTTTTGTTATTATTACTTTTCTTATATAAAATATAGTATAATAATATGTTATTCATTTGCAAATTTGTGATTTCTGAACAAATTATACCGCCGTATACCGTTATTTGTCAACCGACGTAACCTATCTGAGTATCACTTATAAAATCATGGTATGATGCATTTATCTTTACTTTGACTCGTTGATACGTATAAAATATATAGTTGCCTTTTTTATCTTAAGTTACTAAAAAAAAAAATTAAAATACATATAATATCTGGTCCAGATTTAGAAAAATATATAGTATCTGTATATAAATTATGTTTAAGTTAACGACGCACACAAACATTCACATGATTATATTTACCGATATCAGACTTATTTTTGAACACGTACAAAGGCCGTTTTTAGATTTATTATCCATTAGAATCATGATAATATGTTATAATTATATACATTTTCGATATTTAATAGAGGGGACAAAATGTCATTTTATGCAATTTTGTAAGTACTTACAAGTACCGCCGGGCCATTATTGTCATTTTACTCATTAGGTAATAATGTATTATTATCATTGTCGTTGAAATATTGTTATTTGTTAATCGTATATTTGTATTGGAATTTATATTTTGATATATTTATCAATTGATTTATTATTTATTAAAATATCTATTTGAAATAAAAATCATATTTCATGATATATAATCAAAATATTTTTTTTTTTTTTACATAATTTAAGTGTTAAAGTTTTTATTTTATTTATACATTTATTATAATATACATTTACACTTATTATCGCCTAAACAGTTAATACAAATTTAAAGATTTTTTTTTGTAAAATAATATTCTTGTTAGATGGATCATAATATTATTTAGAGTGTAGATGATTACGCATAATATAATCATGGAGTATGAAATATTGCAGTGTAAAACAATAGTTTATATTCTAAGTATTATATAATATTGCTATTGATAAATATTACTACACGCGACATTGCGGATAGGCTGTGATTGGATTTAACTACTATTTTTTTTTTTTAACGCCATAACAACAAACAAAATATACCACCAAATAATATTGAACGGCGAAGAAATCCAAATTAGATTAGACGATGATTTTTCACGGGTGAATATAAATATATATAATTATACACGGACCGAAGAAAAAAAAAATGGCAGTCGTGATATCGAAATTCGTTTCACAAACAAAACGGGTACACCTGCCCATTATCGAGACGAAAGTGTATGAAATCGACCGCGTTTGAATTTAAAAACTCGTAAACTCCGGTCGGTTCACAACAACAGCACTACATTATAACTGGCTGAAATCAGCGACTAAATACAAGCACACTGCACAGGTTATCGTCCGTGTAGAAATACGCGAATATTAGTTCACATTATTATAATAATACAACAACGCCGCTCGGGGACGTTAACGCAAACGACCCTTTATTATAATATAATAACGCGATTATATCAGATCAAACTCGTCAATGGCTTACATCAACCCAAAGTACGCTTTTATTATTTATTTATTTTTAAAATCATTTTCAAATTGTGTATCCAATCTACACAACTAAAACGATGAACTGCAGATAGCGCGCCATTGGACATTAACACCATTCGCGTTATCTATATAATACACAATGATGCTCTATGCATGATGAGAATCCTACACGTATGTCATTCTCGAAATTGATTTCAGTACGCTCCAATGTAATCATCAACCAGGTATAATAATGTATATTGGTTTACCTGTGCACGTCTATAAGGTACATTTTTACGGGTACGATCGTAGTCTCGTCTCCTCCCGAAGTCAAAAAGGGTCGATAGTTTCTATACGAATTTCCTCCTGACTATACGGGTTGATTCACCAATCATGCTGACACCCTTAAATTATGAATTTGTTCAAATTCTGATTCAAATATATTTGAAGATGATATCTTAAAATTCTTGAGATTTGTTATACTGTTTTAGGTAAAGAGTGTCCTGCGGTGAAACAAACATCTGTTTTTCAATTGAAACCCCCCTTGTTTTCTGTAAATTGTTTAACGAATAATTTGTCTGTAAATGCTGACGTATCATAATAAAAATTCAAGCGAGTAGTTTTTCGGTTATCAAAATGTTCATTCAAACGAAAATAGTTTTTGAATAGTGTAAAATAGATGTAATATTGGTTGTAGTATTTACTATACTTGGGCCAATCTTATAAATTACAAATATTAATAGATTAATATAAATTACTAAAAAATGTTAATTACCATTGCACCCATTTCATCCGAACCCATTATCGTGGACCTATTATTCTTTTGGTTCACAAAGTTAAATAGGCACCTAACTCAAAAACTAAGGGTGGTGATTTGAAAAACAGAAGTTAGTATTAGCACAGGACACCCTTTATATAATACAAAAATCGGCCTTTCGGTACATTTGAAAATCAGAATTCTAATAAATTCGTTATCAAAGGAAAAATGGGGATGAGCATGCTTAGTGAATCACCCAGTATACGAGTTGCCTCCCGACGTACTCCAAAGTTTATTGTAAACGAATAATGTCTAGTACAAGTTGTCTTCCAATGAACAGGTAATAAAAGAGTAAATGGTTCCCAAACGATGCAAGAATTGTAAATAATCTATGTAATATATTTATAGTTTTATTTATGCTAACCAATGTTTTTTTATCGACTTATTATTACAACATTATTTTATTTAATAGCCGTGTTTTTTTAAACTAAAAAAGTATGTGTTTAATAATTACATCATTCTCAATAATTTTAGCATGTAGTTCTATCTAGACTTGAAAAATACCACAATGTGTTAAAATTGTCAATTTTGTTATCATGATAAAATAGAAATATGGATATCCATTTACCTATAAGCAGTGCATTTTGTTATTTAGATAAATGTATCTGTATTTTCATCTTTATCTAGATAAAAAAAATTATGTTATATTTTATCTTATCTAGATAAATTTTGAATGAATTATCTGTTATCTTATCCAGATGATTTTTTGGTTATCTTTTCCCAATATTGCCTATAAGCCATTAAACGAACGATTATAATCATTATTATAATATTATTACTTAACTTTAAGCTTATTTTTTTAAAAATATAATAATTTATAACACAATATATTATAACGTATACACTATACATACATTTATCCAAGGCTGGGCATTAACGAGTTAAAAAGTACAAGTTAAGTTAAAAAGTTAATTTTATTTTAACTATTTAACTTAACTAGTTACTTTTGGCTTTTCATTGACTTAACTGTTAACTTACTAAATTGTTTTCTTAGTTAACGTGAAATTAACAAGTTAATTTTTCATTTTAAAAAGTAAGTTACTTTAATTTATTTTGTTTTTAATTTTATAATATTTCACTATTTCAGTCTATTTTGTTTTCATGTCAAAAAATATGTATCGTAAATTGTTTAAAGTTAAAAATGTATATCATTCGAATCTAACTTATATGGAAATACTGTATGAAGTATTGACACTATATCCTATAATTTAGTTATGGGTTGGAAAAAAATTAAGTACGCTAGCGTTGTATAAACAAATTAACTTTTTTTTAACTTAATAAAAAGTTAACAAAAAGTGTGTATTAACTTTTAACTTAACTGAGTTAACATAGAGTTAAATTAACTTTTAACTTTTAATTTTTTGTTATTGGTGCATATTAACTTAATATAACTGAATTAAAAAAAACCATAAACTTGCCCAGCCTTGCATTTATTTATATACGACGTAAATTTTACGTAGTATATTTTAGTGAAGTTCTTAATTCTATATGAAAGACATCTCGTAGACGAAACTTTGAAATACCTGATCATTGGACTATACTTAGTAGCGGATGCAGGGGGGGGGGGGCTCGGCCACCCCCACACCTCTTCAACAGACTCCTCTTTTTCCTTAGAAAAATATTTTAAAATGTGTAATGTAATACATCATAGTTATTAAAAAATTACACAATCTATTTATCTATTCAACCATAATAAAATTAATAACATTCTTTTAATAACCATTTCTTTCATATTTTTAGGAACGTCAACTAGATCATTATTATAATGCATTTATAGCTTAGAAGTAATTTTTTTAGGAGCCCCCCCCCTCCCCAAAATTAAACCCTGGATCCGCCAACGATAGTGTATAAGTACTGTATATTAATCTTTTTATTTACGATAAGGATGGGAGGTGATTCGTGTATTTTTGGAGGCAACTAGTAAGCACCGGTTTTTACACCTAAATATACTATAATAAACGCAGAATCCACAGTCTCTATATATTCCAATAATTTGTGTTATACTTGGAAAACTTGAACTTGAACTTCCCTTAGGCCGGTTCCTTTGATGTCGAGTTACCCAAGTCTGACTATATATAGTAACAATTAAATTACAAAAAACTTAGGCCACCTAGCAGCAGCCGTAGTCATCCAATATTTTTTACTCGGCTATAACGCCCTCGGAACATAAGAGGATCTATATGAAATGAACGAATTTAAAATTTATATTTACGATATCGATATTATAGGTGAGATGTTCCTAGATTTGTGAGAATAGAGCGAAGACTGCGCAGACCATTATTAAACTTTTATTTTTTAATTAATATTTTGTTTTTTTAAAATAATTTTACGATGTTGGAGTCACATTGTGCAATATATATCCGTACCACAGACGTGTATACAGACGAGTTGTCGTTCGGTCGTCGCATAAATTGTACCTATACGCAAACGGGGAAAGAAAAAAAACATATATTATTATTTTCACGCGGATACGGAAAACTAGACTATACTTAAGGATTCAAGGAACGTACAACAATATAATGACTACAATAAAAACGCTCCACCGAGATAAGTATTTTCTTTCGTTTTTGTACCAAATAATATAAAACATATATAAACCTTTGTCTTCTCGCGCCCTTATTTTTGACTTCATCTAACCCACGTCGTTGGAAAACTTTTACCGAAAAATTAATTTATACGACTGTGCGGTTCCCGAAAGAACGTATGCGCGCAGTGTTCCTATTTATATACATATATATATATAACATATATATAAATGTTTTTCTCTCCAACTCGGCTGCAGCGCGCTGTTTAACCTTTCCCGTTTTTCACGTGTGTGTTAACTCAAACATTGGCTTCCAAACCTCAAATCTCCCAGGACGAACAAAAACAATGAGCCGGGGTGACGGCGATAATAATAAATGTTGGCACGTCGAGGGAAAAAAATCCCTCTGTCACTTTGGCACCGTAATTTGATTGCTTGGCGGATTTTGAGCATCACACCCGCCGCCGCGGGGGCTTAACGTTCGTTTCTTATATTTATTAAAAACTTATACATCGCAATGTTCGCGGTGGATCGACGATAACTATTCAAACAAACCGTAGAGACCCATTAACGATATAGTGACCCCGATTGACATTACACCGCCGTCCATATATAAGTTTCTTTATAAACTTTAGTGGCGTACTGCGGTAAGTATGATCATCGAACCACCCCATTTGTCTTATGTCATACCTACGCAACTTTTAAGAAGCGAGTAATTAATATAGGTCACCGCGTGGTGTACCTGATTCTATTTGAAAGTTCACGATAAATCTTTATCATAATATTCTACGGCCAAGACTTTGAGTAACTGCAAAGCTTCTTAAAAATAATATAACACTTTTTGAAATTTGAGATGTTTAATCCGAGCATAAGTCTTTTGATTGTTTTTTATGCAAAACACTCACTATACAGGTTTTTATGGATTATTTAAAACATTTATTCACGTTATTTAAATTAATTTTAGAAATTTGTAATGATTTTCAATATGTATAAATAAATGAAACTCAATAATAAATAGCACTCCATGTATAGGTATGTATGTATATTTCAAATGAGTAATCCCACTATGAGTGTAAAACAATTATCAACAGCTCGTTAAATTTGCTTACATAAGTACAAAACTAAATACCTGATAGGCATTTAGTCTAGATTTACTCATTACCAGAATGTTACATTTTACCCATAGGCTAGATATTATGTGTAATCATTTTTAAATTTATTTTATTTTTATTTTTTAGTTTGGTCGGGAAAGTTTCGGAAATTTTTCTTATCAACATTTTTCGATTAATGACTAATTAATTATAATTAATTAATTAACTAATTACTGATAACGTACTATTATGTGTTTAGTGTGGTAAAATGATATTGTTTATTCATTTGTTTTACTTCAAAAATCCAACAAAATATTATCATAATTATTGTATTTTAAAAGTTCTAGAAATAAAAACTTAAGACTCATCAAACCATGGGCAATATTAAAAGACTTGTTGTTGATGGATTACCTAAGTTTTTCCTTATTTATGAATAAAAAAGTACTCGAACGTGCGTTTCATGTTGTAAAAGTTATATTAAACACATAATTAATACAAATATTATTGACTGTTTATTCGTTACCTAAGTGATTAACTAATCGAACAAATTCAAAGTGTTCTTTCTTTCATTCATAAAAATTAAAAGCCCGTATAATCCAAATAAAATACAAATAAATTAATATAAATATCATAAATATTATACATTATACACATCATATGTAAATTATCGAATTCAGTATTGACGCACAAAATGGATAGATAATAATCGTACTAAACAAACAGTAATCAAAATAAACACTTTTCGAGATAAAAAAAAAAACAACAACTACTACAACATCTTTGATAACAACTGTTTTAATGGTTTGCCCTTTTTTAAATCTCGTTACTGACAAGCAGCTAACAACGTCGTCATCAATACAAATGTTGTGAGCGAAAGTTCCTTCTTCCAGGCGCGCACACACACACACACTTACTTTATGCCCGTAAATCTTTTTTACACTCAAAGTTCTATGCAAATATTTTATTTTATTTATCTTTTTTTTATGTCAGTTTACTGAAAACTAAGTAAGAACAATTTCAGACACCTGGATTTGCGTGTCCGTCAGCCACCATTAAGCTTTTATACGCGGGCGCGTTTTATCCCGAAACCGTTTTTTGTTATTTGAATTTTCACTTCTGATCACTAAACTCTCGTTCTGTTGTTGTCGTTATTATTATTATTATTCGGTTGTAATGACGAATTAGTTGAGCGGAAATGTTACGGTGGCAAATCGGCGGCGATATGTTTATTTCTTTTATTTGTTTGAACGAAACCGCAAGTTTAATAGGACCCAATTACGTGCGTACAAGAAGCTGATTAGACAGCGTTAAGAGCCCTATAGGATTATATATTATGAACGTCAACATCGCCAAAATTAATAGAAAAAATGCAGTTCCGTTTTCTCTTTGGTAAAATTTTTTTTTTACAGTACGTCAGGTGAGTTTTCCAACAACAATTAATCTATTCCGTCGATCACGTCCGAAAACGTCGACTATCTCGTCATCAATTTAGACGACTCGGATTCAATTGAGCGTCAGTTCACTACAATTATATATAATATATAGGTATATATATATATAGATATATATATGCCGGAACACTACTGACATACTTCTTTTTTTTCTTCTCCCTCTTCTTCTTCTTCTTCTTCTTCTCATCTTCCTTCCGCCAACCGTTCTCGCCCTTCTTCAACCGTAATGTGTCAGATATACAACGCGCTACGGCCGATTCGATTATTATATAAAAACTACGAGGTCCGAGAAAAAGTGCGCTAGACAATATATACATTTAACATAGTCCCGCGAGCGCACTCCCGTCGTGCGGAAACAATCGGGTTTTATGTGCGACCGGCTGCAGCAGTCGTCGAGGCTGGGCGCAACAAAAAATTACAGCTTATAGAATCTAATACTTAGGAGGAGAATACGACGGCGAAAAACTGTTAAGTCGGGTGAAAATGGTTCCGGCCGATTTTCGCAAGCCGCGAACGGGGACGACCGTTAAAAGCCATGTTTAATGTCCCGACTGTTGCCAGTAATAATCCCATCGTTGGAGCCCGTCCAATTTCTCTCTGTATCAGTGCACTGGACACAGGCACACAGCGCACATCTAATAGCCGACTGCGAGGACCCACATAATATAATTATTATTTACTTGTTAATTTTTTTCGTTTTCGAAAATCTATTACCACTTGTCTACTTGTTTAGTAGCGAGTGCGCCGTTCCTAACGGCATTGCTAAATATCTGTGCTTTGAACCGATCGAATTGTTATAATACAGTCTTGACAATTGTGCGTAATGCATAATATCAAACGCCTAGCTACGATTGTATACTGAAGTGTAGTTGTAGGTAATAGCGTATTTGTACAATCGACTCGAATAGACAAACACTTGCATCAAATTATTGACACATGAAACTCAACATTTGTGACTTTTAAAACGAGCAAATCGGAAACGTTTACCTACCTTTTGTTTTTTTCAAATCCTATTCTGTTTCCAGAAATAAGGAATTGCATTAAATATTCTGATTTTGATTTCAGTTTTTGAAAAATATAAATTTATAGTGATTAGTATATGATGAAAAAAAAATTATTGTGTTTATAAATTGTGAAAAAATCATTTCTGAATCTATAATATGGTTACATTATTTTTAAATATATATTATTTGTCTCGTTAAAACAAAATGTTGACATAATTTACAACGAATAGTACCATTGTAAAGAATGCAAATTATACCCTAAATATATTCTAGTATTATCTGATATAACAAGCGCATTTCTATGGTTAAAAAAATAAACAGACAAATTTAAGAGAGAAAAGTCAATAAATCTGGCGATGAAATAAATAAAATAAAAAATATGACTTTTTTTATTTAAAATGTATTGTTGAAAACTGTACAACCATATAATAAATTATTAAGGGACTTCTGTGGTGAAAATAACTTTGATCGTACAAGACATCATAACTACTTTTTTACTTTCAATTGGTTTTTCTGTAATCGTCTTACATTTTTCATGTTTTTTTTTTCATTTGAAAAATCACCAAAAATTAAGTTAAAACTTAATAATTTCAAATTTGACATCTGAATTTATATTTCCCATTTGAAACAAAAATGATAAGTCAAAAATAATAATGTACCTACTTTGAACAAGAACAAAAGTTAACATATCATTTTGTATTTAAAGTGATAGATATATATTATTTGTACTTCAAATAAACTCATTTAAATTTAAATATCAATATAGTGCTACACATAAATTACCTTTTTTTGAATAAGTAAAAATGATGTTTTAGTATTTTTCGTAGAAATATACATCAAGTAGGTATATCCATTTTTCAGTTTGGATTTAAAAACCAAAAAATTCCTGTTTTTTAATTATTTTTTTTAACGCTGTCGCTTACTTACTAGTAACTTATAATTTATTATTTATAACTTATAATTATTCGTTTAACTGTAACTGTATAACACACAACTGTAAAATCTTAATAAAATCACTTTTATTCACTAACTGAATAAATTAATACCTACTGCACAATTATTATCGTAATATCGTAGTGACATTATTATTTCCTTCTCCAAAGTTGAACGCATTATGTATGCAATTATCGACGACCGTTTGAAAACCGCATGGTTATCTGATGAGGATATTTAAAACGCGTGTACTTCGGTTAAAATCGATAAACTGCGTGTACCCCTCGTTTTTTTTTTTTTTTTTTGTTTATGTCATCCAGTTAGGGAATACAAATTGAATTGTATCCCAAAAAAAGAATATAAAATAAAGCAATCTAGTTTTCGGAACTACGCACGTCGAGAAAGGACAAATAAGTCTGGAGAACTTTGCCATGAATTTCTTCGAGAATTTCAGCAGTAGTTTCAACCTTCATAATGTCGACAAAAAAAAAAAAGAAAAGAATTGGCCGATCGGGCGATTACAATGCTCTCCACGTTTTCCACTGATTTAAAACTTCGACCCGGGCAAATCCCAAAAAAGGTTTCCAAATTCAAAATATACCAGTCGTGTGGTGTCTATACATTTACGTAACAATATGATGTACCGGATCGCATGCGTGTGCGTGTGGTGGTGCGGTCGATAATATTAGGATGTCGTATTTAGGGCTCCAAGTAATAACGGGTACGAGTAAATTTCGCAAATCCATTCGGTTCCATAAAACTCAGTATACGGAAACACAGAATATTATTATTGCTCATGTTGGTATGTAAATTTATCGCGCATTGATGTTTTAAAAATATAAACTCGAGGTTAAGACACCGTAAAAGATAAAATCTGCGGAAAAAATCGCACGATAACTTCACGGAAATAACTATTATTATACGATATAATAATAATATGATATAACCCAGTTGTAGTAAAGTCATCTCGTTCTTTATTTTTACGATTGTCTTTATTTGCTCATTTATGACTTGTGCCGTTTTAATTGAATGCGTTTAGGATAATAGCCAAACGATTGTATCGTATGGTTCGCAATACGAGATTTGAGAAAACAAATTAAATCGAGTTCGGTTTAATTTATTTCACGAATTTTTTTCGACTTTTAAACTCTCGGT